>NW_026112308.1:405000-705000 GCF_024679095.1 Eriocheir sinensis | reverse complement strand
CAAATACACTTAAAATAACGTAAATTTGTATAAAAAAATATGTACAAAACACAAATAGAATAATGTAAAATCGTATCAAAATAAATACACAGAATATTAATAAAATAATGTAAATTTGTATGAAAATAAAGAAGCAAAATACCCATAAAATAACGCATTTTTTTATTTATAAAAATATATATACCAAAATACACATCAAAAAATTAAATTTGTATTAAAATAAATATACAAAAAACACATACAATAAAGTAAATTTGTATTGAAATAGATATGCAAAATACATATAAAACAATGTAAATTTGTTTCAAAATATATATACGAATACACATAAAATAACGTAGATTTCTATAAAAATATATATACAAAATACACATAAAATGAAGTAAATACGTATAAAAAAATGTATACAAAAAACATAAAATAATGTAAATTCGTATCAAAATAAATAAACAAAATACCAATAAAAGAATGTGTATTTGTATATATATAAATATACAAAATACACATTAAAAAACGTAAATTTATATAAAACTATATACAAAAATACACAGAAGTAATTAAATTTGTATGAAAATATATACAAAATACACAAAAAATAAGCTAAATTTGAATTGAAATATATATGCAAAATACATGAAATAAAGTAAATTTCTATCAAAATATTTATACAAATACACATATAATAACATAAATTTGTATGAAAATATATAAACAAAATACACATTAAATAATGTAAATACGTATAAAAAATATGTACAAAATACACATATAATCATGTAATTCGTATCAAAATAAATAAACAAAATACCAATAAAATAATATAAATTTGTATTAGTAAACGTGTATGTTGCATATTCTTTCAATACAAATTTACCTTATTATATACGCATTTTGTATATTAATTTTAATACAAATTTAATTATTCGATGTGTCTTTTTCTATCTGTATTTGTATATATATTTTTATGCACTTTTACATTATTTAATATTTATTTTGAATATATATTTTTATACAAATTCATGGTATTTTATGTGTATTTGTATATATATTTTTGTATAAATTTACATAATTTTATGTGTATTTTTTACATATATTTTTTTACAAATCTACCTTATTTTATGTTTATTTTGTATGTGTATTTTGTATATTTATATTTATCCAAATACACATTCTTTTATTGGTATTTTGTTTATTTATTTTAATTCGAATTTACATTATTTTATGTGTATTTTGTATACATTTTTTTTATACGTATTTACTTAATTTTATGTGTATTTTGTATATATATTTTTATAGAAATCTACGTTTTTTTATTTGTATTCGTATATATATTTTGAAACAAATTTACATTCTTTTATATGTATTTTTGCATATCTCTTTCAATACAAATTTACCTTATTGTATGTGCATTTTGTATATTTATTTCAATGCAAATTTAAATATTTTATGTGTATTTTGGTATATATATATATATTTTTATAAGAAATGCGCTATTTTATGGGAATTTTGCATCTTTATTTTCATACAAATTTACATTATTTTATTAATATTCGGTGTATTTATTTTGATACGATGTTACGTTATTCTATTTGTTTTTTGTATATACTTTTTTATACATATTTACATTATTTAATGTGTATCTTGCATATATATTTTATACAAATTTATTATCTATTATCTATTTTCATACAAATACACATTTTTTTCATGATATTTTTTTTTATTTATTTTGACACGAATTTACATTATTTGATATCTATTTTGTATATATATTTTTATACGTATTTACATAATCTCATATGTATTTTGTATATATATTTGTATAGAAATCTACTTTATTTTATGTGTATTCGTATATATATTTTGAAACAAATTTACATTGTTTTATATGTATTTTTGAATATCTCTTTCAATACAAATTTACCTTACTGTATATGCATTTTGTATATTTATTTCAATACAAATTTAAATATTTTATGTGTATTTTGGTAAATATATTTTTATAAAAAATGCGATAATTTTTGAGAATTTTGTATCTATATTTTCATACAAATTTACATTATTTTATTGATATTCTGTGTATTTATTTTGATACGATTTTACATTATTCTATTTGTTTTTTGTATATATATTTTTATACACATTTACATTATTTAATGTGTATCTTGCATATATATTTTATACAAATTTACGTTATTTTAAGTGTATTTCTGTGTATTACAAAAATACACAAAAGTATTTTAATTTGTATGAAAATAGATATACAAAATAAGGTAAATTCGTTTCAAATTCAATAAACAAAATTCAGATAAAAGAAAGTATATTTGTAGAAAAAATAAATATACAAAATACACATAAAATAACGAAAATTTGTTTGAAAATATATAAAAAAATAAACAAAAATAATTTCAATTTGTATGAAAATAAATATACAAAATACACATGTATTTTGTATATCTATTTTCACACAAATTTAATTACTTTTGTGTATTTTTGCATATAGTTTTATATAAATTTACGTTATTTTATTTGAATTTTGTATATTTATATTTATACAATACACATTCTTTTATTAGTATTTTGTTTATTTATTTTGATACGAGTTTACATTATTTTATGTGTATTTTGTATACCTTTTTTTATACGTATTTACTTCATTTTATGTGTATTTTGTATATTTATTTTCATAGAAATCTACATTATTTTATGTGTATTCGTATATATATTTTGAAAAAAATTTACATAGTTTTATATGTATTTTGCATATCTATTTCAGTACAAATTTACCTTATTGTATGTGCATTTTGTATATTTATTTTAATACAAATTCAAATATTTTATGTGTGTCTTGGTATAAATATTTTTATAAAAAATGCGCTATTTTATGGGTATTTTGTATCTTTATTTTCATACAAATTTACATTATTTTATTAATATTCTGTGTATTTATTTTGATACGATTTTATATTATTCTATTTGTGTTTTGTATATATTTTTTTATACATATTTACATTATTTAATGTGTATTTTTTATATATATTTTATACAAATTTACGTTATTTTAAGTGTATTTGTTTATATATTTTCATTCAAATTTACATTATTTTATATGTATTTTGTAAATGTATTTCAATACAAATTTACCTAATTTTTTGTGTATTTTGTATATTTATTTTCATACAAATTAAAATTATTTTTGTGTATTTTTGTATATAGTTTTATACAAATTTAGGTGATTTTATGTGTATATTGTATATCTATTTTCATACAAATACACCTTCTTTTATTGATATTTTGTTTATTTATTTTGACGCGAATTTACATTATTTAATGTGTATTTTATATATATATTTTTATACGTGTTTACATCATTTGATGTGTATTTTGGATATATATTTCTATAGAAATCTACGTTCATTTATGAGTATTCGTATATAGATTTTGAAATAAATTTACACTGTTTTATGTGTATTTTGCATATTTTTTCAATACAAATTTACCTTATTGTATATGCATTTTGTATATTAATTTTAATACAAATATAATTATGCTATGTGTATTTTTGTATATGTATTTTTATAAAAATATGCTTTATTTTATGGGTAATTTGCATTTTTATTTACATTCAAATTTACATTATTTTATTTATATTCTGTTTATTTTTTTTTAAACAATTTTACATTATTCTATGTGTATTTTGTATATCTATTTTTATACGTATTTACTTAATTTATGTGTATTTTGTATATATATTTTTATAGAAATCTACGTTATTTTATGTGTATTCGTATATATATTTTGAAACAAATTTACATTGTTTTATATGTATTTTTGCATATCTCTTTCAAGACAAGTTTACCTTATTTTATGTGCATTTTGTATATTTACTTCAATACAAATTTAAATATTTTATGTGTATTTTGGTATATATATTTTTATAAGAAATGCGCTATTTGATGGGAGTTTTGCATCTTTATTTTCATACAAATTTACATTATTTTATTAATATTCGGTGTATTTATTTTGATACGATTTCACATTATTCTATTTGTTTTTTGTATATATATTTTTTATACATATTTACATTATTTAATGTGTATCTTGCATATATATTTCATACAAATTTATTATCTATTACTTATTTTCACACAAATACACATTCTTTTCATGATATTTTGTTTATTTATTTTGACACGAATTTACCTAGATATGTATTTTGTATATATATTTTTATACGTATTTACATAATTTCATGTGTATTTTGTAGTTATATTTCTATAGAAATCTACGTTATTTTATGTGTATTCGTATATATATTTTTAAACAAATTTACTTTGTTTTATATGTATTTTTGAATATCTCTTTCAATACATATTTACCTTACTGTATATGCATTTTGTATATTTATTTCAATACAAATTTAAATATTTTATGTGTATTTTGGTATATATATTTTTATAAAAAATGCGCTATTTTATGGGAATTTTGCATCTTTCTTTTCATACAAATTTACATTATTTTATTGATATTCTGTGTATTTATATTGATAGGATTTTACATTATTCTATTTCTTTTTTGTAAATATTTTTTTATTTACATTTACATTATTTAATGTGTATCTTGCATATATATTTTATACATATTTACGATATTTTAAGTGTATTTGTTTATATATTTTCATTCAAATTTACATTATTCTATGTGTATTTTATATATGTATATCAATACAAATTTACCTAATTTTATGTGTATTTTGTATATTTCTTATCTTACAAATTTTAAATATTTTTGTGTATTTTTGTATATAGTTTTATACAAATTTAGGTTATTTTATGTACGCATTTACTATATTTAATGTGTGTTTTGTATATATATTTTTATGCAAATGCACTTTATTTTATGTGCATTTTTGTACATATATTTTTTTAGAAATTTGCCTTAATTTATGTGTATTTGTATATGTTTTCTCATACAAATTTACATTATTTGATTGCTATTTTGTTTATTTATTTTGATACGAATGAAAATAGATATACAAAATATACATAAAATAAACTAAAATAAAGCATATTTTTATAAAAATACATATACAAAAATACACATAGATTAATCAAATTTGTATTAAAATTAATATACAAAATGCACATACAATAAGGTAAATTTGTATTAAAAAAATATGCAAAATACACATAAAACAATGTAAAATTGTTTCAAAATATATATACGAATACACATAAAATAACGCAGATTTCTATAGAAATATATATACAAAATACACTTGAAATAATGTAAATACGTATAAAAATATATATACAAAATACACATTAAATAATGTTAATTCGTGTCAAAATAAATAAACAAAATATCATGAAAAGAATGTGTATTTGTATGAAAATAGATATACAAAATACACATAAAATAACCAAAATTTGTATAAAACTATATACAAAAATACACAAAAATAATTTAAACTTGTATGAAAATAAATATACAAAAAACATATAAAACTAGGTAAATTTGTATTGAAATACATATACAAAATACACATAAAATAATGTAAATTTGAATGAAAATATATAAACATATAGACTTAAAATAACGTAAATTTGTATCAAATATATATACAAAAAACACATTAAATAATAATGTATATATAAAATATATACAAAACAAATAAAATAATGTAAAATCGTATATAAATAGATACAGAAAATATGAATAAAATAATGTAAATTTGTATGAAAATTAAGAAGCAAAATACCCATAAAATAATGCATTTTTTATAAAAATATATATACGAAAAAACATAAAATATTTGATTTTGTATTAAAATAAATAGATATACAAAATACTCATAAAATAAGCTAAATTTGAATTGAAATATATATACAAAATACATAAAATAATGTAAATTTGTATCAAAATACTTATACAAATACACATATAATAACGTAAATTTGTATAAAAATATATAAACAAAATACACATTCAATAATGTAAATACGTATAAAAAAAATGTACAAAATACACAAATAATCATGTAATTCGTATCAAAATAAATAGACAAAATACCAATAAAATAATGTAAATTTCTATGAGAAAACATATACAAAATACACATAAATAACGCAAATATCAATAAAAATGTATATAATATATTTTTAAACATATTTAAAATATTTAATGTATATTTTGTATATATATTTTATCCAAATTTACTTTATGTTATATGTATTTGTTTATATATTTTCATACAAATTTACATTATTTTATGTGAGTTTTGTATATGTATTTCAATACAAATTAGTCTAACTTTATGTGTATTTTGCATATCTATTTTCAAACAAATTTAAATTATTTTTGTTTATTTTTGTATATATTTTAATACAAATTTTAGTTATTTTATTTGTTTTTTGTATATATATTTTTTTTACAAATATACATTCTTTTATTGGAATTTTGTGTATTTAATTTTTTACGAATTTACATTATTTTATGTGTATTTTGTATATATATTTTTCTACGTATTTAAATTATTTAATGTGTATTTTATATATACATTTTCATAAAAATTTACGTTATTTTATTGTGTGTATTCGTATATATTTTGAAACAAATTTTATACAAATTCATGTTATTTTATGTGTATTTGTATATATATTTTCATACAAATTTATATTATTTTATGTGTATTCTTACATATATTTTATTACAAATTTACCTTATTTTATGTTTATTTTGTATATTTATTTCATTCAATTTTAAATTATTTAATGTGTGTATTTGTATTTGTATTTAGGTTATTTTATGTGTGTTTTCTATATATATTTTCATCCAAAATTACATTATTTTATTGTTATTTTCTTAATTTAACTCGATTCGAATTTAGATTATTTCATAGGTATTTTGTATACATATTTTTATACTCATTCACATTATCTAATATGTATTTTGTATATATTTTTTTATGCAAACTAATTTTATGTGCATTTTTGTACATATATTTTTATAGAAACTTAAAACGTTATTTTATGTGTATTTTGTATATGTTTTCTCATACAAATTTACATTATTTAATTAGTTTTTTGTTTATTTATTTTGATACGAATGACTTGATTATTGTTGTATTTTGTAAATATTTTTTATACGTATTTACATTACTTAATGTGTATTTTGTTTATATATATTTTTTTTACAAATTTACGTTATTATATGTGTATTTGTTAAAAATATTTTGAAACGAATTTACTTTATTTTATGTATTTTGTATATATATTTCAATTCAAATTTAACTTATTTTGTGTGTATTTTGTATATCTATTTTCATGCAAATTTAATTACTTCTGTGTATTTTTGTATATAGTTTTATACAAATTTACGTTATTTTATGTGCATTTTGTATATTCATATTTATACAAATACACATTCTCTTATTGGTATTTTGTTTATTTATATTTATACGAATTTACATTATTTTATGTGTATTTTGTATACATTTTTGATTCGTATTTACTTAATTTTATTTGTATTTTGTATATATATATTTATAGAAATCTACGTTATTTAATGTGTATTCGTATATATATTTTGAAACAAATTTACATTGTTTTATATGTATTTTGCATATCTATTTCAATACAAATTTACCTTATTGTATGTGCATTTTGTATATTTATTTTAATACAAATTCAAATATTTTATGTGTTTTTTGGTATATATAATTTTTAAAAAAATGCGTTATTTTATAGGTATTTTGCATCTTAGTTTTCATACAAATGTACATTATTTTATTAATACTCTGTGTATATATTTTGATACGATTTTATATTATACTATTTGTGTTTTGTCTATATTTTTTTATACATATTTTCATTATTTAATGTGAATTTTTTATATACATTTTATACAAATTAACGTCATTTTAAGTGTATTTGTTTATATAATTTCATTCAAATTTACATTATTTTAAGTGTATTTTGTATATGTATTTCAATACAAATTTACCTAATTTTATGTGTATTTTGTATATTTATTTTCATACAAATTTAAATTATTTTTGTGTTTTTTTGTATATACATATAGAGTAAATTTCTATGACAATATATATTCAAAATACATATAAAATAATGTAAATAAGTATAAAAATATATATATATGAAATACACCTAAAAAAATGAAAATTCTTATCAAAATAAATAAACAAAATTTAGATAAAAGAACGTATATTTGTAGGAAAATAAATATACAAAATACACATAAAATTACGAAAATTTGAATAAAAATATACAAAAAAACAAAAAAATAAATTTCAATTTGTATGAAAATAGATGTACAAAATACACATATAATTAGTTAAATTTGTATTTAAATACATGTACAAAATACACATAAAATAATGTAAATTTGTATGAAATGAAAACAAATTTACATAAAATAACGTACATTTGTATAAAATAGATATACAAAATATACATAGAATAATGTAAAATCGTATCAAAATAAATACACAGAATATCAATAAAATAATGTAATTTTGTATGAAAATAAAGATGCAAAATACCCATAAAATAAAGCATATTTTTTTTTAAAACACATATACAAGAATACACATAGAATAATTAAATTTGTATTAAAATTAATATACAAAATGCACGTACAATAGATTTGTATTGAAAAAATATACAAAATGCACATAAAACAATGTATATTTGTTTCAAAATATATATACGAATACACATAAAATAACGTATATTTCTATAGAAATATATATAAAAAATACACATGAAATGACGTAAATACGTATAAAAATATATATACACAATACACATTAAATAATGTAAATTCGCATCAAAATAAATAAACAAAATTTAATTTTAATACAAATTTGATTAATCTATGTGTATTTTTGTGTATGTATTTTTATAAAAATATGCTTTATTTTATGGGTATTTTGCATCTTTATTTTAATACAAATTTACATTATTTTATTGATATTCTGTGTATTTATTTGGTATGATTTTACATTATTCTATGTGTATTTTGTATATATATTTTATATAAAATGTATTTGTTTTCTTTTCATACAAATCTACATTATTTTATGTGTTTTTTGTACATGTATTTAAATACAAATTTAACTAGTTATATGTGTATTTTGTATATCTATTTTGTATGTATATTTTCATAGAAATTTTCTCTATTTTATGAGTATTCGTATATATATTTTGATACAAATTTACATTATTGATGTGTATTTTGCATATCTATTTCAATACAAATTTTCTTAATTGTACGTGCATTTTGTATATTTATTTTAATACAAATTTAATTATTTTATATGTATTTTTGTATATATATTTTTATGCAAATATGCGTTATTATATGGATATTTTGCAGCTTTATTTTCATACAAATTTACATTATTTTATTGATATTCTCTTTATTTATTTTGATACGATTTAACATTATTCTAAATGTATTTTGTATATATTTTTTTTACATTACATTATTTAAGGTTTATTTTGTATATATATTTTATCCAAATTTACATTATTTTATGTGTATTTGTTTATATATTTTTATACAAATTTACATTATTTTATGTGTATTTTGTATATACATTTTCATTAAAAAAATTACGTTATTTTATTTTGTGTATTCGTATATATTTTGATACAAATTTTATACAAATTCATGTTATTTAATGTGTATTTGTATATATATTTTCATACAAATTTATATTATTTTATGTGTATTTTTTCATATATTTCATTACAAATCTTCCTTATTTTATGTTTATTTTGTATATTTATTTCATTCAATTTTAAATTATTTTATGTGTATATTTGTATTTGTATTTAGGTTATTTTATGTTTATTTTGTATATATATTTTTATCCAAAATTACATTATTATATTGGTATTTTCTTAATTTAATTCGATACGAATTTAGATTATTTCATAGGTATTTTGAATACATATTTTTATACTCATTTACATTATCTAATGTGTGTTTTGTATATATATTTTTATGCAAATTTATTTTATGTTCATTTTTGTACATATATTTTTATAGAAATTTGCGTTATTTTATGAATATAGTTTTATATAAATTTACGTTATTTTATGTGCATTTTGTATATTTATATTTATACAAATACACATTCTTTTATTGCTATATTGTTTATTTATATTTATACGAATTTACATTATTTTATGTGTATTTTGTATACATTTTTTTATACGTATTTACTTAATTTTATGTGTATTTTGTATATGCATTTTTTTTAGAAATCTACGTTATTTTATGAGTATTCGCATATATATTTTGAAACAAATTTACATTATTTTATATGTATTTTGCATATCTATTTCAATACAAATTTACCTTATTGTATGTGCATTTTGTATATTTATTTTGATACAAATTCAAATATTTTATGTGTATTTTGGTATCAATAATTTTATAAAAAATGCGTTATTTATAAGTATTTTGCATCTTAATTTTCAAACAAATTTACATTATTTTATTAATATTATGTGTATATATTTTGATACGATTTTACATTATTCTATTTGTGTTTTGTATATATTTTTTTATACATATTTACATTATTTAATGTGTATTTTGTATATATATTTCATAGAAATTTACGTTATTATATGTGTCTTTGTTTATATATTTTATTTCAAATTTACATTATTTTATGTGTATTTTGTATATGTATTTCAATAGAAATTAACCTAATTATATGTGTATTTTGTATATTTCTTTTCATACAAATTTAAATTATTTTTGTGTATTTTTGTATATAGTTTTATACAAATTTAGGTTATTTTATGTACGCATTTACATTATTTAATGTGTGTTTTGTATATATATTTTTATCCAAAGTTAATTTATTTTACGTTCATTTTTGGACATATATTTTTATAGAAATTAGCGTTATTTTATATGTATTTGTATATGTTTTCTCATACAAATTTACATTATTTTATTGCTATTTTGTTTATTTAGTTTGATACGAATTACATGATTACATGAGTATTTTGTACATATTTTTTATACGTATTTACATTACTTAATGTGTATTTTGTTTATATATTTTTAAACAAATTTACGTTATTATATGTATTTTTTTAAATATTTTAATACAAATTTACATTATTTTATGTATTTTGTATATACATTTCAATTCAAATTTAGCTTTTTTTTATCTGTATTTTGTATATATAATTTCAAACGAATTTAATTACTTTTGTGTATTTTTGTATATAGTTTTATAAAAATTTACGTTATTTTATGTGTATTTTGTATATTTATATTTATACAAATACACATTCTTTTATTGGTATTTTGTTTATTTATTTTAATACTAATTTACATTATTTTATGTGTATTTTGTATACATTTTTTTTATACGTATTTACTTCATTTTACGTGTATTTTGTATATATATTTTTATACAAATCTACGTTATTTTATGTGTATTCGTATATATATTTTGAAACAAATTTACATTGTTTTATATGTATTTTGCATATCTATTTCAATACAGATTTACCTTATTGTATGTGTATTTTGTATAATTATTTTAATACATATAAAAAAATTTATGTGTATTTTTGTATATATATTGAAAAAAAAAGCGTTATTTTATGGGTATTTTGCTTCTTTATTTTCATACAAATTTACATTATTTTATTAATATTCTGTGTATTTATTTTGATACGATTTTACATTATTCTATTTGTGTTTTATATATATATTTTTTTATACAAATTTACGTTATTTTAAGTGTATTTGTTTATGTATTTTCATTAAAATTTACAGTATTTTATGTGTATTTTGTATATGTATTTCAATAAAAATTCACCTAATCTTATGTGTATTTTGTATATTTATTTTCATACAAATTTAAATTATTTTTGTGTATTTTTGTATATAGTTTTATACAAATTTATGTTATCTTATGTGTATTTTGTATATTCATTTTCATAGAAATACACATTCTTTTATTGACATTTTGTTTATTTATTTTGACGTGAATTTACATTATTTAATGTGTATTTTGTATATATATTTTTATACATATTTACATCCTTTCATGTGTATTTTGAATATTTATAAAAAATGCGTTATTTTATGGGTATTTTGCATCTTTATTTTCATACAAATTTACATTATTTTATTTACATTCTGTGTATATATATTTTTTATACATATTAACATTATTTAATGAGTATTTTTTATATATATATTTTATACAAATTTATGTTAATTTAAGTGTATTTGTTTATATTTTTTCATTCAAATTTACATTATTTTATGTGTATTTTGTATATGTATTTCTTTACAAATTTACCTAATTTTATGTGTATTTTGTATATTTATTTTCATACAAATTTAACTTATGTTTGTGTATTTTTATATATAGTTTTATACAAATTTACGTTATTTTATGTGTATTTTGTATATGTGTTTTCATACAAATACACATTATTTTATTGATATTTTAATTATTTATTTTGACACGATTTTACATTATTTAATGTGTATTTTGTATATATATTTTTATACGTATTTACAACATTTCATGTGTATTTTGTATATATATTTCTATAGAAATCTACGTTATTTTATGTGTATTCGTATATATATTTTGAAACAAATCTACATTATTTTATGTGTATTTTGTATATATATTTCATTATAAATTTGCCTTATTTTAAGTTTATTTTTATATCTATTTTCATTCAAATTCAAATCATTTTATGTGTATATATTTATTTGTATTTACGTTATTTTATGTGTATTCTCTATATATGTTTTCATTCAAAATTACATTATTTTATCGGTATTTTGTTCATTTATTTCGATACGAATTTAGATTATTTGATGTGTATTTTCTATACATATACATATAGAGTAAATTTCTATGAAAATATATATTCAAAATACATATAAAATTATGTAAATAAGTATAAAAATATATATTTCAAATACACCTAAAAAAAATGAAGATTCGTATCAAAATAAATAAATAAAATTCCGATAAAAGAACGTATATTTGTCGGAAAATAAATATACAAAATACACATAAAAATACGAAAATTTGAATAAAAATATATACAAAAATACACAAAATTAATTTCAATTTGTATGAAAATAGATATACAAAATACACATATAATTAGTTAAATTTGTATTTGAATACATGTACAAAATTCACATAAAATAATGTAAATTTGTTTGAAATGAAAACAAATTCACATAAAATAACGTACATTGGCAAAAAATAGATATACAAAATATACATAGAATAATGTAAAATCGTATCAAAATAAATACACAGAATATCAATAAAATAATGTAATTTTGTATGAAAATAAAGATGCAAAATACCCATAAAATAAGGCATATTTTTATAAAAATACATATACAAAAATACATATAGAATAGCTAAATTTGTATTAAAATTAATATACAAAATGCACGTACAATAAGGTAAATTTGTATTGAAAAAATATGCAAAATGCACATGAAACAATGTATATTTGTTTAAAAATATATATACGAATACACATAAAATAAAGTATATTTCTTTAGAAATATATATACAAAATACACATGAAATGACGTAAATACGTATAAAAATATATATACACAATACACATTAAATTATGTAAATTTGAATGAAAATATATAAACAAATACACTTAAATTAACATAAATTTGTATAAAAAATATAAAAAAAATACTCATTAAATAATGTAAATATGTATAAAAAATATATATACAAAACACAAATAGAATAATGTAAAATCGTATTAAAATAAATACACAGAATGTAAATAAAATAATGTAAATTTGTATGAAAATAAAGATGCAAAATACCCATAAAATAACGCATTTTTTATAAATATACAAAATACACATGAAAGGATGTAAATATGTATAAAAATATATATACAAAATACACATTAAATAATGTAAATTCACGTCAAAATAAATAAACAAAATGTCAATAAAAGAATGTGTATTTGTATGAAAATAAATATACAAAATACACATAAGATAACATAAATTTGTATAAAACTATATACAAAAATACACAAAAATAATTTAAATTTGTATGAAAATAAATATACTAAATGCACATAAAATTAGGTAAATTTTTATTGAAATACATATACAAAATACACATAAAATACTGTAAATTTGAATGAAAATACATAAACAAATACACTTAAAATAGCGTAAATTTGTATAAAAAAATATATACAAAACACAAATAGAATAATGTAAAATCGTATCAAAATAAATACACAGAATATTAATAAAATAATGTAAATTTGTATGAAAATAAAGAAGCAAAATACCCATAAAATAACGCATTTTTTTTAAATATATATACAAAAATACACATACATTTTTTTATTTGTATTAAAATAAATATACAAAATACACATACAATAAGGTAAATCTGTATTGAAATAGATATGCAAAATACATATAAAACAATGTAAATTTGTTTCAAAATATATATACGAAAACACATAAAATAACGTAGATTTGTATAAAAATATATATACAAAATACACGTAAAATGAAGTAAATACGTATAAAAAAATGTATACAAAATACACATAAAATAATGTAAATTCGTATCAAAATAAATAAACAGAATACCAATAAAAGAATGTGTAATTGTATAAATATAAATATACAAAATACACATAAAATAACGTAAATTTTTATAAAACTATATACAAAAATACACAGAAGTAATTAAATTCGTTTGAAAATAGATATACAAAATACAGATAAAATAAGCTAAATTTGAATTGAAATGTATATACAAAATACATAAAAGAATGAAAATTTGTATCAAAATATTTAAAAAAATACATATAATGACGTAAATTTGTTTAAAAATATATAAACAAAATACACATTAAGTAATGTAAATACGTATAAAAAATATGTACAAAATACACATATAATCATGTAATTCGTATCAAACTAAATAAACAAAATAGCAATAAAATAATGTAAATTTGTATGAGAAATTATATACAAATACATATAAAAGAACGCTATTTTCTATAAAAATATATGTCCAAAAATGAACGTAAAATAAATTAACTTTGGATAAAAATATATATACAAAACACACATTAAATAATGTAAATGCGTACATAAAAGAACCTAAATTTGTATAAAACTATATACAAAAATACACAAAAATAATTTAAATTTGTATGAAAAGAAATATACAAAATACACATAAAATTAGGTTAATTTCTATTGAAATACATATACAAAATACACATAAAATAATGTAAATTTGAAAGAAAATATATAAACAAATACACATATAATAACGTAAATTTGTATGAAATATATATACAAAATACACATTAAATAATGTAAATATGTATAAAAAAATATATACAAAACTCAAATAGAATAATGTAGAATCGTATCAAAATATATACACAGAATATTAATAAAATAATGTAAATTTGTATGAAAATTAAGATGCAAAATACCTATAAAATAACGCATTTTTTATAAAATTACTAATACCAAAATACACAAAATATTTGAATTTGTATCAAAATAAATATACAAAATGCACATACAATAAGGTAAATTTGTATTGAAATAGATATGCAAAATACGTATAAAATAATGTAAATTTGTTTCAAAATATATATGCGAATACTCATAAAATAACGTAGATTTCTATAAAAATACATATACAAAATACACATAAAATTAAGTAAATACGTATAAAAAAATGTATACAAAATACACATAAAATAATTTAAATTCGTATAAATATAAATAAACAATATAGCAATAAAAGAATGTGTATTTGTATAAATATAAATATACAAAATGCACATAAAATAACGTAAATTTATATAAAACTATATACATAAAATAACGCAAATTTCTATAAAAATATATGTACAAAAATGAACATAAAATAAATTTGCATAAAAATATATATACAAAACACACATTAGATAATGTAAATGAGTATAAAAATATGTATACAAAATACCTATGAAATAATCTAAATTCGTATCGAATTAAATTAAGAAAATACCAATAAAATAATGTAATTTTGGATGAAAATATATATACAAAATACACATAAAATAACCTAAATACAAATACAAATACACACATAAAACAATTTAAAATTGAATGAAATAAATATACAAAATAAACATAAAATAAGGTAAATTTGTAATGAAATATATGAAAAAATACACATAAAATAATATAAATTTGTATGAAAATATATATACAAATACACATTAAATAACATGAATTTGTATAAAATTTGTATCAAAATATATACGAATACACAATAAAATAACGTAATTTTTTTATGAAAATGTATATACAAAATACACATAAAATAATGTAAATTTGTATAAACATATATAAACAAATACACATAAAATAATGTAAATTTGGATAAAATATATATATAAAATAAACCTTAAATAATGTAAATATGTATAAAAAATATATACAAAATACACATAGAATAATGTTAAATCGTATCAAAATAAATAAAGAGAATATCAATAAAATTATGTAAATTTGTATGAAAATAAAGCTGCAAAATATCCATATAATAACATATATGCATAAAATATATATACAAAATACATATAAAATAATTAAATTTGTATTAAAATAAATATACAAAATGCACGTACAATAAAAAAATTTGAATTGAAATAGATATGCAAAATACACATCAATAATGTAAATTTGTATCAAAATATATATACGAATACTCATAAAATAGAGTAAATTTCTATGAAAATATACATACAAAATAGATATACAAAATACACATATAACTAGTTAAATTTGTATTTAAATACATATACAAAAAACACATAAAATAATGTAGATTTGTATGAAATGAAAACAAATACATTTTATATAAAATATATATACAAAATACACATAGAATAATGTAAAATCATACCAAATAAATACACAGAATATCAATAAAATAATGTAAATTTGTATGAAAATAAAGATGCAAAATAAACTTAAAATAAAGCATATTTTTATAAAAATATATTTACAAAAATGCACATAGATTAATCAAATTTGTATTAAAATTAATATACAAAATGCACATACATTAATGTAAATTTGTATTGAAAAAAAAAATATGCAAAATACACATAAAACAATGTAAATTTGTTTCAAAATATATATACGAATACACATAAAATAACGCAGATTTCTATGGAAATATATATAAAAAATACACTTGAAATAATGTAAATACGTATAAAAATATATATACAAAATACACATTAAATACTGTAAATTTGAATGAAAATACATAAACAAATACACTTAAAATAGCGTAAATTTGTATAAAAAAAATATATACAAAACACAAATAGAATAATGTAAAATCGTATCAAAATAAATACACAGAATATTAATAAAATAATGTAAATTTGTATGAAAATAAAGAAGCAAAATACCCATAAAATAACGCATTTTTTTAAATATATATACAAAAATACACATACATTTTTTTATTTGTATTAAAATAAATATACAAAATACACATACAATAAGGTAAATCTGTATTGAAATAGATATGCAAAATACATATAAAACAATGTAAATTTGTTTCAAAATATATATACGAAAACACATAAAATAACGTAGATTTGTATAAAAATATATATACAAAATACACGTAAAATGAAGTAAATACGTATAAAAAAATGTATACAAAATACACATAAAATAATGTAAATTCGTATCAAAATAAATAAACAGAATACCAATAAAATAATGTGTAATTGTATAAATATAAATATACAAAATACATAAAATAACGTAAATTTTATAAAACTATATACAAAAATACACAAGTAATTAAATTCGTTTGAAAATAGATATACAAAATACAGATAAAATAAGCTAAATTTGAATTGAAATGTATACAAAATATACATAAAAGAATGAAAATTTGTATCAAAATATTAAAAAATACTCATATAATGACGTAAATTTGTTTAAAATATATAAACAAAATACACATTAAGTAATGTAAATACGTATAAAAATATATACAAAATACATATAATCATGTAATTCGTATCAAACTAAATAAACAAAATAGCAATAAAATAATGTAAATTTGTATGAGAAATTATATACAAATACATATAAAAAACGCTATTTTTATAAAAATATATGTCCAAAATGAACGTAAAATAAATTAACTTTGGATAAAAATATATATACAAAACACACATTAAATAATGTAAATGCGTACATAAAAGAACCTAAATTTGTTTAAAACTATATACAAAAAAATACAAAAATAATTTAAATTTGTATGAAAAGAAATATACAAAATACACATTAAATTATTTTAATTTCTATTGAAATACATATACAAAATACACATAAAATAATGTAAATTTGAATGAAAATATATAAACAAATACATATAATAACGTAAATTTGTATGAAATATATATACAAAATACACATTAAATAATGTAAATATGTATAAAAAAATATATACAAAACTCAAATAGAATAATGTAAAATCGTATCAAAATATATACACAGAATATTAATAAAATAATGTAAATTTGTATGAAAATTAGGATGCAAAATACCTATAAAATAACGCATTTTTTATAAAATTACTAATACCAAAATACACAAAATATTTGAATTTGTATCAAAATAAATATACAAAATGCACATACAATAAGGTAAATTTGTATTGAAATAGATATGCAAAATACATATAAAATAATGTAAATTTGTTTCAAAATATATATACGAATACTCATAAAATAACGTAGATTTCTAAAAAATACATATTCAAAATACACATAAAATTAAGTAAATACCTATAAAAAAATATTTAAAATGTAAATTATAATATACATAAAAATAATGTAAATTCGTATAAATATAAATAAACAATATACTAATAAAAGAATGTGTATTGTATAAATATAAATATACAAATGCAAATAAAATAACGTAAATTTATATAAAACTATATGCATAAAATACAAACGTAATTAAATTTCTATAAAATATATGTACAAAATACATGAAATACACTTAAAATAAAATAAATTTGTATAAATTATATATACAAAATACACATTAATTAATATAAATATATATAAAATTATATATACAAAATACAATTAGAATAATGTAAAATCGTATCAAAATAAATACAGAAAATATGAATAAAATAATGTCAATTTGTATGAAAATATAGATACAAAATTCCCATAAAATAACCATTTATAAAAATATATTTACCAAAATACACATAAAATATTTAAATTTGAATGAAATAAATATACAAAATAAACATAAAATAAGGTAAATTTGTATTGAAATAGATAAGCAAAATACATATAAAACAATGTAAATTTGTTTCAAAATATATATACGAATACACATAAAATAACATGAATTTGTATAAAATTAGTATCAAAATATATACGAATACAACCAATAAAATAACGTAATTTTTTTATGAAAATGTATATACAAAATACATATCAAATAATGTAAATTTGTATAAAATAAATAAACAAAATATCATGAAAATAATGTAAATTTGTATAAAATATATATGCAAGATACACATTAAATAATGTAAATATGTATAAAAAAAGATAACAAATAGAATAACGTAACATCGTATCAAAATAAATACACCGAATATTAATAAAATAATGTAAATTTGTATGAAAATAAAGATGCAAAATTCCCATAAAATAGCGCATTTCTTATAAAATATATATACAAAATACACATAAAATATTTAAATTTGCATTGAAATAAATATACAAAATGCACATACAATAAGGTAAATTTGTATTGAAAGAGATATAAAAATACATATAAAACAATGTAAATTTGTTTCAAAATATATATACGAATACAAATAAAAAAACGTAGATTTCTATAAAAATATATATACAAAATACACATAAAATTAAGTAAATACGTATAAAAAAATGTATACAAAATACACATAAAATAATGTAATTTCGAAATAAAATAAATGTAAATTTGAATGAAAATATAAAAACAAATACACTTCAAAAAACGTAAATTTGTATAAAATATATATGCAAGATACACATTAAATAATGTAAATGTGTATAAAAAAATATATACAAAAAACAAATAGAATAATGTAAAATCGTATCAAAATAAATACACAGAATATCAATAAAATAATGTAAATTTGTATGAAAATAAAGATGCAAAATTCCCAAAAATTTTCGCATTTTTTATAAAAATATATATACCAAAATACACATAAAATATTTAAATTTGTATTGAAATAAATATACAAAATGCATATACAGTAAGGTAAATTTGTATTAAAAGAGATATTCAAAAATACATATAAAACAATGTAAATTTGTTTCAAAATATATATACGAATACACATAAAATAAAGTAGATTTCTATTGAAATATATATACAAAATACATATGAAATTATGTAAATACGTATAAAAATATATATACAAAATACATATCAAATAATGTAAATTTTTGTATATGTATTTTTATAAAAATATGTTTTATTTTATGGGTATTTTGCATCTTTATTTTCATACAAATTTAGGTTTTTTTATTGATATTCTGCTCATTCATTTTGATACTATTTGACATTATTCTATGTGTATTTATATATTTTCATACAAATTTACGTTATTTTATGTGTATTTGTTTATATATTTTGACACAAATTTACAATATTTTATGGGTATTTTGTATATATATTTCAAAAGAAATTTACCTAGTTTTATGAGTATTTTGAATATCTATCTTCATACAAACTCAAATTATTTATATGTATTTTTGTATATATTTCATTACAAATTTTAGTTATGTTATGTGTATTTTGTAAATCTATTTTCATTCAAATATATATTATTTTATTGGTAATTTGTTGATTTATATTGATACGAATTTACATTATTTTATATGTACTTTTAATATATATTTTTATACGCATTTACATTATTTAATATTTATTTTGAATGTATAATTTTATACAAAATCATGGTATTTTATGTGTTTTTGTATATATATTTTCATATAAATTTACATTATTTTATGTGTATTTTTTACATATATTTCATTACAAATTTACCTTATTTTATGTTTATTTTGTATGTGTATTTTGTACATTTATATTTATACACGTTTACTCATACAAATTTATATTATTTTATTGGTATTTTGTTTATTTATTTTGATACGAATTACATGATTATATGTGTTTTTTGTACACATTTTTTTATACGTATTTACATTATTTAATGTGTATTTTGTTTATACATTTTCATACAAATTTACGTTATTATATGTGTATTTTATTATTATTTTTTTTTTTACGTTGTTGCCTATTGCGCCGGTAGGCATCTTCCCGGTGGGGCCTGATGGTCGGCCCAAGGCTTCTTCCAGGTGGGGCGTGATGGTCGGCCCAGCCCGTTCTGGCGCAGGCGAATATTTATAGTGGCGCCATCTTGCATTGGCTCATGCTGCCCCCCGGAACTCGTTCATGATTCGCTTGGACGGCTTCCTCTAGAGTCCTGGTTGATGGGTGGTCTTCAGGACAGCATGTGGGTAGTTTTAAGCCACTCGGAGGAGACTGAAAAATCCGAGTGGTAGCGTGAGGATTCGAACCCGCGTCGTCCATCACGCGGCGAATGTGGGTCCAGTACGCTATCACTTCGGCCACCGCCTACAAATTTACTTTATTTCATGTATTTTGTCTATATATTTCAATACAAATTTAGCTTATTTTGTGTGTATTTTGTATATATTTTCATACAAATTTAATTACTTCTGTGTATTTTTGTATATAGTTTTATATAAATTTACGTTATTTTAAGTGTATTTTGTATATTTATATTTATACAAATACACATTCTTTTATTTGTATTTTGTTTATTTATTTTGATACGAAATTACATTATTCTATGTGTATTTTGCATACATTTTTTTATACGTAATTACTTCATTTTAGGTGTATTTTGTATATATATATTTTTATAGAAATCTACGTTATTTTATGTGTATTCGTATACATATTTTGAAGCAAATTTACATTGCTTTATATGTATTTTGCATATCTATTTCAATACAAATTTACCTTATTGTACATATAAAACAATGTAAATTTGTTTCAAAATATATGTACGAATACAAATCAAATAACGTAGATTTCTATAAAAATATATATACAAAATACACATAAAATTAAGTAAATACGTATAAAAAAATGTAAACAAAATACACATAAAATAATGTAAATTCGAAACAAAATAAATAAAAAAATACCAATAAAAAAGCGTGTATTTGTATAAATATAAATGTACAAAATACACATACAAAATAAACATAAAATAAGGTAAATTTGTAATGAAATATATGAACAAAATACACATAAAATAATGTAAATTTATATGAAAATATATATACAAATACACATAAAATACCATGAATTTGTATAAAATTATATATTCAAAATAAATATTAAATAACGTAAATGCCTATAAAAATATATATACAAAGTACATATAAAATAATGTAAATTCGTATCAATATAAATGAACAAAATACCAATAAAATAATATATATTTGAATGAAAATAGATTTACAAAATACACATAACCTAACTAAAATTTGTATTGAAATATATACAAAAATACATAAAAATAATTTGAGTTTGTATGAAAATAGATATTCAAAATACACATAAAACTAGGTAAATTTCTTTTGAAATATATATACAAAATACCCATAAAATATTGTAAATTTGTATCAAAATATATAAACAAATAACGTAAATTTGTATGAAAAATATATACAAAATACACATAGAATAATGTCAAATCGTATCAAAATGAATGAGCAGAATATCAATAAAATAACGTAAATTTGTATGAAAATAAAGATGCAAAATACCCATAAAATAAAGCATATTTTTATAAAAATACATATAGAAAAATACACATAGAATAATTAAATTTGTATTAAAACTAATATGCAAAATGCATATACAATAAATTTAAATTTGATTATATTAAATGAAATAAATATACAAAATAAACATAAAATAAGGTAAATTTGTAATAAAATATGTGCACATAAATAATATAAATTATATGAAAATATATATACAAATACACATAAAATAACATGAATTTGTATAAAATTTGTTTCAAAATATATACGAATACACACAATAAAATAACGTAAATTTTTATGAAAATGTATATATAAAATACACAAAATAATTTAAATACGTAGAAAAATATATATACAAAATACACATAAAATAATGTAAATTCGTAAAAAAATAAATACACAAAATTCCAATAAAAGAATGTATATTTGTAGGAAAATATATATACAAAAAACAAATAAAATAACTAGAATTTGTATAAAAATATATACAAAAATACACAAAAATAATTTAAATTTGTTTGAAAATAGATATGCAAAATACACATAAAGTTAGGCAAATTTGTATTGAAATACATATACAAAACTCACATGAAATAAAGTAACTTTGTATTAAAATATATAAACAAATACATACAAAATAACGTAAATTTGGATAAAATATATATACAAAATATACATTAAATATTTTAAATATGTATAAAAATATATTATATTATATATATTTTTATTGATATTTGCGTTATTTATGTGTATTTTGTATATGTTTTCTCATAGAAATTTACATTATTTTATTGGTATTTCGTCTATTTATTTTGATACGAATTACATGATTATTTGTGTATTTTGTACATTTTTTTATACGTATTTACATTATTTAATGTGTATTTTGTTTATATATTTTTATACAAATTTACGTTATTATATGTGTATTTGTATAAGTATTTTGATACAAATTTAAATTATTTTATGTATTTTGTATATATATTTGAAATCAAATTTAGCTTATTTTATGTGTATTTTGTATATCTATTTATTTTAATACAAAATCAAATATTTTATGTTTTTTCGTATATATATTTTTATAAAAAATGCGTTATTTTATGGGTATTTTGCATCTTAATTTTCATACAAATTTACATTATTTTATTAATATTTTCTGTATTTATTTTGATACGATTTTACATTATTTTATTTGTGTTTTGTATATCTTTTTTTATACATATTTACATTATTTAATGTTTTTTTTGTATATATATTTGATACAAATTTACGTTATTTTAAGTCTATATGTTTATATATTTTCATTCAAATGTACATTATTTTATGTGTATTTTGTATATGTATTTCAATACAAATTTACCTATTTTTATATGTTTTTTGTATATTTATTTTCATACAAGTTTAAATTATTTTTGTGTATTTTTGTATATAGTTTTACAAATTTAGGTTATTTTATGTGTATTTTGTATATCTATTTTCATACAAATACACATTCTTTTCATGATATTTTGTTTATTTATTTTGACACGAATTAACATTATTTAATGTGTATTTTGTATATATATTTTTATACGTATTTACATTATTTCAAGTGTATTTTGTATATATATTTCTATAGAAATCTGCGTTATTTTATGTGTATTCGTATATATATTTTGAAACAAATTTACATTGTTTTATGTGTATTTTGCATATTTTTTCAATACAAATTTACCTTATTGTATGTGCATTTTGTATATTAATTTTAATACAAATTTGATTAATCTATGTGTATTTTTGTATATGTATTTTTATAAAAATATGCTTTATTTTATGGGTATTTTGCATCTTTATTTTCATACAAATTTACATTATTTTATTGATATTCTGTGTATTTATTTTGATATGATTTTACATTATTCTATGTGTATTTTGTATATATATTTTATATAAAATGTATTTGTTTTCATTTCATACAAATCTACATTATTTTATGTGATTTTTGTACATGTATTTAAATACAAATTTAACTAGTTATATGTGTATTTTGTATATCTATATTGTATGTATATTTTCATAGAAATTTACTCTATTTTATGAGTATTCGTATATATATTTTGATACAAATTTATATTATTAATGTGTATTTTGCATATCTATTTCAATACAAATTTACTTTATTGTACGTGCATTTTGTATATTTATTTTAATACAAATTTAATTATTTTATATGTGTTTTTGTATATATATTTTTATGCAAATATGCGTTATTATATGGATATTTTGCATCTTTATTTTCATACAAATTTACATTATTTTATGGATATTCTCTTAATTTATTTTGATACGATTTAACATTATTCTATGTGTTTTTTGTATATATTTTTTTATACATATTTACATTATTTAATGTTCATTTTGTATATATATTTTATCCAAATATACATTATTTTATGTGTATTTGTTTATATATTTTCATACATATTTACATTATTTTATGTTTTTTGTATATATATTTTTCTACGTATTTAAATTATTTTGTGTGTATTTTGTATATACATTTTCATAAAAAAATTACGTTATTTTATTGTGTACATATTTTGATACAAATTTTATACAAATTCATGTTATTTAATGTGTATTTGTATATATATTTTCATATAAATTTATATTATTTTATGTGTATTTTTTCATATATTTCATTATAAATTTACCTTATTTTATGTTTATTTTGTATATTTATTTCATTCAATTTTAAATTATTTTATGTGTATATTTGTATTTGTATTTAGGTTATTTTATGTGTATTTTGTATATATATTTTCATCCAAAATTACATTATTATATTGGTATTTTCTTAATTATTTAATTCGATACGAATTTAGATAATTTCATAGGTATTTTGTATACATATTTTTATACTCATTTACATTATCTAATGTGTGTTTTGTATATATATTTTTATGCAAATTTATTTTATGTTCATTTTTGTACATATATTTTTAAAGAAATTTGCGTTATTTTATGTATATAGTTTTATATAAATTTACGTTATTTTATGTGCATTTTGTATATTTATATTTATACAAATACACATTCTTTTATTGCTATATTGTTTATTTATATTTATACGAATTTACATTATTTTATGTGTATTTTGTATACATTTTTTTATACGTATTTACTTAATTTTATGTGTATTTTGTATATGTATTTTTATAGAAATCTACGTTATTTTATGAGTATTCGCATATATATTTTGAAACAAATTTACATTATTTTACATGTATTTTGCATATCTATTTCAATACAAATTTACCTTATTGTATGTGCATTTTGTATATTTATTTTGATACAAATTCAAATATTTTATGTGTATTTTGGTATCAATAATTTTTTAAAAAATGCGTTGTTTTATAGGTATTTTGCATCTTAATTTTCATACAAATTTACATTATTTTATTATTATTCTGTGTATATATTTTGATACGATTTTACATTATTCTATTTGTGTTTTGTATATATTTTTTTATACATATTTACATTATTTAATGTGTATTTTGTATATGTATTTCAATAGAAAATAACCTAATTTTATGTGTATTTTGTATATTTCTTTTCATACAAATTTAAATTATTTTTGTGTATTTTTGTATATAGTTTTATACAAATTTAGGTTATTTTATGTACGCATTTACATTATTTAATGTGTGTTTTGTATATATGTTTTTATCCAAAGTTAATTTATTTTACGTTCATTTTTGGACATATATTTTTATAGAGATTAGCGTTATTTTATATGTATTTGTATATGTTTTCTCATACAAATTTACATTATTTTATTGCTATTTTGTTTATTTAGTTTGATACGAATTACATGATTATATGTGTATTTTGTACATTTTTTTATACGTATTTACATTACTTAATGTGTATTTTGTTTATATATTTTTAAACAAATTTACGTTATTATATGTATTTTTATAAATATTTTGATACAAATTTACATTATTTTATGTATTTTGTATATACATTTCAATTCAAATTTAGCTTATTTTATCTGTATTTTGTATATCTATTTTCAAACGAATTTAATTACTTCTGTGTATTTTTGTATATAGTTTTATTCAAATTTACGTTATTTTATGTGTATTTTGTATATTTATATATATACAAATACAGATTCTTTTATTGGTATTTTGTTTATTTATTTTGATACGAATTTACATTATTTATGTGTATTTTGTATACATTTTTTTATACGTATTTACTTCGTTTTACGTTTTTTTTGTATATATATTTTTATACAAATCTACGTTATTTTATGTGTATTCGTATATATATTTTGAAACAAATTTACATTGTTTTATATGTATTTTGCATATCTATTTCAATAGAGATTTACCTTATTGTATGTGTATTTTGTATATTTATTTTAATACAAATAAATTTTTTATGTGTATTTTTGTATATATATTTATAAAAAAATGCGTTATTTTATGGGTATTTTGCTTCTTTATTTTCATACAAATTTACATTATTTTATTAATATTCTGTGTATTTATTTTGATACGATTTTATATTATTCTATTTGTGTTTTGCATATATTTTTTTATACAAATTTACGTTATTTTAAGTGTATTTGTTTATGTATTTTCATTCAAATTTACAGTATTTTATGTGTATTTTGTATATGTATTTCAATAAAAATTTACCTAATTTTATGTGTATTTTGTATATTTATTTTCATACAAATTTAAATTATTTTTGTGTATTTTTGTATATAGTTTTATACAAATTTATAATATCTTATGTGTATTTTGTATATTTATTTTCATACAAATACACATTCTTTTATTGACATTTTGTTTATTTATTTTGACGTGAATTTACATTATTTAATGTGTATTTTGTATATATATTTTTATACATATTTACATCCTTTCATGTGTATTTTGTATATTTATAAAAAAATGCGTTATTTTATGGGTATTTTGCATCTTTATTTTCATTCAAATTTACATTATTTTATTTACATTCTATGTATTTATTTTAATACGATTTTACATCATTCTATTTGTGTTTTGTATATATATTTTTTATACATATTTACATTATTTAATGAGTATTTTTTATATATATTTTATACAAATTTATGTTAATTTAAGTGTATTTGTTTATATATTTTCATTCAAATTTACATTATTTTATGTGTATTTTGTATATGTATTTCTTTACAAATTTACCTAATTTTATGTGTATTTTGTATATTTATTTTCATACAAATTTAACTTGTTTGTGTATTTTTATATATAGTTTTATACAAATTTACGTTATTTTATGTGTATTTTGTATATGTATTTTCATACAAATACACATTCTTTTATTGATATTTTAATTATTTATTTTGACACGAATTTACATCATTTAATGTGTATTTTGTATATATATTTTTATACGTATTTACAACATTTCATGTGTATTTTGGGTATATATTTCTATAGAAATCTACGTAATTTTATGTGTATTCGTATATATATTTTGAAACAAATCTACATTATTTTATGTGTATTTTGTATATATATTTCATTATAAATTTGCCTTATTTTAAGTTTATTTTTATATCTATTTTCATTCAAATTCAAATCATTTCATGTGTATATATTTATTTGTATTTACGTTATTTTATGTGTATTTTCTATATATATTTTCATTCAAAATTACATTATTTTATCGGTATTTTGTTCATTTATTTCGATACGAATTTAGATTATTTCATGTGTATTTTCTATACATATACATATAGAGTAAATTTCTATGAAAATATATATTCAAAATACATATAAAATTATGCAAATATGTATAAAAATATATATATCAATACACCTAAAAAAAATGAAAATTCGTATCAAAATAAATAAATAAAATTCCGATAAAAGAACGTATATTTCTCGGAAAATAAATATACAAAATACACATAAAATTACGAAAATTTGAATAAAAATATATACAAAAATACACAAAATTAATTTCAATTTGTATGAAAAGAGATATACAAAATACACATATAATTAGTTAAATTTGTATTTAAATACATGTACAAAATTCACATAAAATAAAGTAAATTTGTATTAAATGAAAACAAATTCACATAAAATAACGTACATTGGTATAAAATAGATATACAAAATATACATAGAATAATGTAAAATCGTATCAAAATAAATACACAGAATATCAATAAAATAATGTAATTTTGTATGAAAATAAAGATGCAAAATACCCATAAAATAAAGCATATTTTTATAAAATACATATACAAAAATACACATAGAATAGCTAAATTTGTATTAAAATTAATATACAAAATGCACGTACAATAGGTAAATTTGTATTGAAAAAATATGTAAAATGCACATAAAACAATGTATATTTGTTTCAAAATATATATACGAATACATATAAAATAACGTATATTTCTATAGAAATATATATACAAAATACACATGAAATGACGTAAATACGTATAAAAATATATATACACAATACACATTAAATTATGTAAATTCGCATCAAAATAAATAAACAAAATATCAATAAAAGAATGTGTATTTGTATGAAAATAGATATACAAAATACACATAAAATATTGTAAATTTGAATAAAACTCTATACAAAAATACACAAAAAATAATTTAAATTTGTATAAAATATGTATACAAAATACACATGAAATTAGGTAAATTTCTATTGAAATACATATACAAAATACACATAAAATAATATAAATTTGAATAAAAATATATAAACAAATACACTTAAAATAACGAAAATTTGTATGAAATATATATAGAAAATACACATTAAATAATGTAAATATGTATAAAAAAAATATATACAAAACTCAAATAGAATAATGTAAAATAGTATCAAAATAAATACACAGAATATTAATAAAATAATGTAAATTTGTATGAAAATAAAGATGCAAAATACCCATAAAACAACGCATTTTTTATGAAAATATATATACCAAAATGCACATAAAATATTTAAATTTGTATTACAATAAATATACAAAATGCACATACAATAAGGTAAATTTGTATTGAAATAGATATGCAAAATACATATAAAACAATGTAAATTTGTTTCAAAATATACATGCGAATACACATAAAATAACGTAGATTTCTATAAAATATATATACAAAATACACATAAAATGATGTAAATACGTATAAGAAAATGTATACAAAATACACATAAAATAATGTAAATTCGTATCAAAATAAATAAACTAAATGCCAATAAAAGAATGTTTATTTGTATAAATATAAATATACAAAATACACATAAATTAACGTAAAATTGTATAAAACTTAATACAAAAATAAACAAAAATAATTAAATTTGTATGAAAATAGATATACAAAAGACACGTAAAATAAGCTAAATTTGAATTGAAATAAATATAGAAAATACATAAAATAGTGTAAATTTGTATCAAAATATATATTCAAATACACATATAATAACGTAAATTTGTATAAAAGTATATAAACAAAATACACATTAAATAATGTAAATACGTATAAAAGATATGTACGTAATGTAAAAAATTATAAAATTAAAGATGGAAAATATCCATAAAATATCTCATATTTAAAAAAAATATATACAAAAATACACATAAAATAATTAAATTTGTATTAAAATAAATATACAAAATACACATACAATAAGGTAGATTTTTATTGAAATAGATATGCAAAAAACACAAAATAATGAAAATTTTTATCAAAATATATACGAATACACACAATAAAATTACGTAAATTTTTATGAAAATATATATACAAAATACACATAAAATAATGTAAATACATAGAAAAATATATATAAAAAATGCACATAAAATAATGTAAATTCGTATCAAAATAAATAAACAAAATTTCCTCTAAAAGAATGTATATGTGTAGGAAAATATATATACAAAATACAAATAAAAAAAAAATTGTGTAAAAATAATACAAAAGTACACAAAAATAATTTAAATTTGTTTGAAAATAGATATGCAAAATTCAAATGAAATTAGGCAAAATTTTATTGAAATACATATACAAGATACACATAAAATAATGTAAATTTGTATGAAAATATATAAACAAATACACATAAGATAACGTAAATTTCCATAAAATATATGTACAAAATATACATTAAATAATGTAAATATGTCTAAAAATATATATACAAAATACACAGAATAACGTAAAATCGTATCAAAATAAATAAACAGACAATCAATAAAATAATGTAAATTTGTATGAAAATAAAGATGCAAAATACCCATATAATAACGCATATTTGTTTAAAAATATATATACAAAAATACACATAAAATAGTCAAATTTGCATCAAAATAAATATACAAAAGGCACATACAATAAAGAAAATTTGTATTGAAATAGATATGCGAAATACACATAAATAATGTAAATTTGTATCAAAATATATATACGAATACACAAAGTAGAATAAATTTCTATGAAAATATATATTCAAAATACATATAAAATTATGTAAATAAGTATAAAAATATATATATCAAATACATCTAAAATAATGAAAATTCGTATCAAAATAAATAAACAAAATTCCGATAAAAGAACGTATATTTGTTGGAAAATAAATATACAAAATTCACATAAAATTACGAAAATTTGAATAAAATATATACTAAAATACACAAAATTATTTTCAATTTGTATGAAAATAGATATACATAATACACATATAATTAGTTAAATTTGTATTTAAATACATGTACAAAATACACATAAAATAATGTAAATTTGTATGAAATGAAAACAAATTCACATAAAATTACGTTCATTTGTATGAAATATATATACAAAATATACATAGAATAATGTAAAATCGTATCAAAATAAATACACAGAATATCAATAAAATAAGGTAAATTTGTATGAAAATAAAGATGCAAAATACCCATAAAATAAAGCATTTTTTTTTATGAAAATACATATACAAAAATACACATAGAATAATTAAATTTGTATTAAAATTAATATACAAAATGCACGTACAATAAGGTAAATTTATATTGAAAAAATATGCAAAATGCACATAAAACAATGTATATTTGTTTCAAAATATTTATACGAATACACATAAAATAACATATATTTCTATAGAAATATATATACAAAATACACATGAAATGACGTAAATACGTATAAAAATATATATAAACAATACACATTAAATAATGTGAATTCGCGTCAAAATAAATGAACAAAATATCAATAAAAAATGTGTATTTGTATGAAAATAGATATACAAAATACACATAAAATATTTTAAATTTATATAAAACTTTTTATTAAAATATATATACCAAAATAATAAAATCTTTAAATTTGTATTACAATAAATATACAAAATGCACATACAATAATGTAGATTTATATTGAAATAGATATGCTAAATACATATAAAACAATGTAAATTTGCTTCAAAATATACATACCAATACACATAAAATAACGTAGATTACTATAAAAATATATATACAAAATACACATTAAATGAAGTAAATACGTATAAGAAAATGTATACAAAGTACACATAAAATAATTAAATTTGTGTTAAAATAAATATACAAAATGCACATACTGTACAAAATACACATTCTTTTCATGATATTTTGTTTATTTATTTTGACACGAATTAACATTATTTAATGTGTATTTTATATATATTTTTATACGTATTTACATTATTTCAAGTGTATTTTGTATATATATTTCTATAGAAATCTGCGTTATTTTATGTGTATTCGTATATATATTTTGAAACAAATTTACATTGTTTTATGTGTATTTTGCATATTTTTTTAATACAAATTTACTTTATTGTATGTGCATTTTGTATATTAATTTTAATACAAATTTGATTAATCTATGTGTATTTTTGTATATGTATTTTTATAAAAATATGCTTTATTTTATGGGTATTTTGCATCTTTATTTTCATACAAATTTACATTATTATATTGACATTCTGTGTATTTATTTTGATATGATTTTACATTATTCTATGTGTATTTTGTATATATATTTTATATAAAATGTATTTGTTTTCATTTCATACAAATCTACATTATTTTATGTGTTTTTTGTACATGTATTTAAATACAAATTTAACTAATTATATGTGTATTTTGTATATCTTTTTTGTATGTATATTTTCATAGAAATTTACTCTATTTTATGAGTATTCGTATATATATTTTGATACAAATTTACATTATTAATGTGTATTTTGCATATCTATTTCAATACAAATTTACTTTATTGTACGTGCATTTTGTATATTTATTTTAATACAAATTTAATTATTTTATATGTATTTTTGTATATATATTTTTATGCAAATATGCGTTATTATATGGATATTTTGCATCTTTATTTTATTAACAAATTTACATTATTTTATTGATATTCTCTTTATTTATTTTGATACGATTTAACAATATTCTATGTGTTTTTTGTATATTTTTTTTATATATATATTTACATTATTTAATATTAATTTTGTATATATTTTTTATCCAAATTTACATTATTTTATGTGTATTTCTTTATATTTTCATACATATTTACACTACTTTATGTGTTTTTTGTATATATATTTTTCGACGTTTTTAAATTATTTTATGTGTATTTTGTATATACATTTTCATAAAAAAATTACGTTATTTTATTGTATGTATAAGTATATATTTTTATACAAATTTTATACAAATTCATATTATTTAATATGTATTTGTATATATATTTTCATACAAATTTATATTATTTTATGTGTATTTTTTCATATATTTCATTACAAATTTACCTTATTTTATGTTTATTTTGTATATTTATTTCTTTCAATTTTAAATTATTTTATGTGTATATTTGTGTTTGTATTTAGGTTATTTTATGTGTATTTTGTATATATATTTTCATCCAAAATTACATTATTTTATTGATATTTCTTAATTTAATTCGATACGAATTTAGATTATTTCATAGGTATTTTGTATACATATTTTTATACTCATTTACATATCTAATGTGTGTTTTGTATATATATTTTTATGCAAATTTATCTAATGTTCATTTTTGTACATATATTTTAATAGAAATTTGCGTTATTTTATGTATATAGTTTTATATAAATTTACGTTATTTTATGTGCATTTTGTACATTTATATTTATACAAATACACATTCTTTTATTGGTATATTGTTTATTTACATTTATACGAATTTACATTATTTTATGTGTATTTTGTTTACATTTTTTTTATACGTATTTACTTAATTTTATGTGTGTTTTGTATATGTATTTTTATAGAAATCTACGTTATTTTATGTGTATTCGTATATATATTTTGAAACAAATTTGCATTATTTTATATGTATTTTCCATATCTATTTCAATACAAATTTACCTTATTGTATGTGCATTTTGTATATTTATTTTAATACAAGTTCAAATATTTTATGTGTATTTTGGTATCAATAATTTTATAAAAAATGCGTTATTTTATAGGTATTTTGCATCTTAATTTTCATTTTATATGTACTTTGTATATATATTTTTATACGCTCTTACATTATTTAATATTTATTTTGAATATAATTTTTTATACAAATTCATGGTATTTTATGTGTATTTGTATATATATTTTCATATAAATTTACATTATTGTATGTGTATTTTGTACATATATTTTATTACAAATCTACCTTATTTTATGTTTATTTTGTATGTGTATTTAGTATATTTTCATTTATCCAAATACACATTCTTTTATTGGTATTTTGTTTATTTATTTTAATTCGAATTTACATTATTTTATGTGTATTTTGAAAACATATTTTTATACGTATTTACTTAATTTTATGTGTATTTTGTATATATATTTTTATAGAAATCTACGTTTTTTTATTTGTATTCGTATATATATTTTGAAACAAATTTATATTGTTTTATATGTATTTTTGCATATCTCTTTCAATACAAATTTACCTTATTGTATATGCATTTTGTATATTTATTTCAATACAAATTTAAAAATTTTATGTGTATTTTGGTATATATATTTTTATAAGAAATGCGCTATTTTATGGGAATTTTGCATCTTTATTTTCATACAAATTTACATTATTTTATTAATATTCGGTGTATTTATTTTGATACGATTTTCCATTATTCTATTTGTTTTTTGTATATACTTTTTTATACATATTTACATTATTTAATGTGTATCTTGCATATATATTTTATAGAAATTTATTATCTATTATCTATTTTCATACAAATACACATTCTTTTCATGATATTTTGTTTATTTATTTTGACACGAATTTACATTATTTGATATGTATATTGTATATATATTTTTATACGTATTTACATAATTTCATATGTATTTTGTATATATATTTAATAGATATTCAAAAAACACATAAAATAACCTAAATTTGTATCAAACTATATACAAAAATACACAAAAATATTTTAAATTTGTATGAAAATAAATATACAAAATACACATACAATTAGGTAAATTTGTATGGAAATACATATACAAAATACACAAAATAATGTAAATTTGAATGAAAATACATAAACAAATACACTTAAAATAACGTAAATTTGGATAAAAAAAATATATACAAAACACAAGTAGAATAATGTAAAATCGTATCAAAATAAATACACAGAATATTAATAAAATAATGTAAATTTGTATGAAAATAAAGAGGCAAAATACCCGTAAATAACGCATTTTTTTTATTTATAAAAATATATATACCAAAATACACATAAAAAAATAAGATTTGTATTAAAATAAATATATAAAAAACACTTACAATAAGGTAAATTTGTATTGAAATAGATACGCAAAATACATATAAAGCAATGTAAATTTGTTTCAAAATATGTATACGAATACACATAAAATAACGTAGATTTCTATAAATATATATATACAAAATACATGTAAAATTAAGTAAATACGTATAAAAAATGTATACAAAATACACATAAAATAATGTAAATTCGTATCAAAATAAATAAACAAAATACCAATAAAAGAATGTGTATTTGTATAAATATAAATATACAAAATACTCATAAAATAACGTAAATTTATATAAAACTATATACATAAATACACAGAAGTAATTAAATTTGTATGAAAATATATACAAAATACACACAAAATAAGCTAAATTTGAATTGAAATATATATACAAAATACATGAAATAAAGTAAATTTGTATCAAAATTTTTATACAAATACACATATAATAACGTAAATTTGTATGAAAATATATAAACAAAATACACATTAAATAATGTAAATACGTATAAAAAAAATGTGTACAAAATACACATATAATCATGTAATTCGTATCAAAATAAATAAACAAAATACAAATAAAATAATATAAATTTGTATGAGTAAACGTGTATGTTGCATATGTTTTCAATACAAATTTACCTTATTATATACGCATTTTGTATATTAATTTTAATACAAATTTAATTATTCGATGTGTATTTTTGTATCTGTATTTTTATAAACATATGCTTTATTTTTTGGGTATTTTGCATCTTTATTTTCATACAAATATACATTATTTTATTGATATTCTGCTCATTCATTTTGATACGAATTGACATTATTCTATGTGTATTTTGTATATATTTTTCATACAAATTTACGTTATTTTATGTGTATTTGTTTATATATTTTGACACAAATTTACATTATTTTATGGCTATTTTGTATATACATTTCAAAAGAAATTTACCTAGTTTTATGTGTATTTTGAATATCTATTTTCATACAAACTCAAATTATTTCTATGTATTTTTGTATATATTTTAATACATATTTTAGTTATGTTATGTGTATTTTGTAAATTTATTTTCATTCATATATATGTATTATTTTATTGGTGTTTTGTTGATTTATATTGATACGAATTTACATTATTTTATATGTACTTTGATTATATATTTTTATACGCTTTTACATTATTTAATATTTATTTTGAATATATATTTTTATACAAATTCATGGTATTTTATGTGTATTTTTTTATATATTTTCATATAAATTTACATTATTTTATGTGTTTTTTGTACATATATTTTATTACAAATCTACCTTATTTTATGTTTATTTTGTATATGTATTTTGTATATTTATATTTATCCAAATACACATTCTTTTATTGGTATTTTGTTTATTTATTTTAAATCGAGTTTACATTATTTTATGTGTATTTTGTATACATTTTTTTATTCGTATTTACTTAATTTTATGTGTATTTTGTATATATATTCTTATAGAAATCTACGTTTTTTATTTGTATTCGTATATATATTTTGAAACAAATTTACATTGTTTTATATGTATTTTTGCATATCTCTTTCAATACAAATTTACCTTATTGTATGTGCATTTTGTATATTTATTTCAATACAAATTTAAATATTTTATGTGTATTTTGGTATATATATATATTTATAAGAAATGCGCTATTTTATGGGAATTTTGCATCTTTATTTTCATACAAATTTACATTATTTTATTAATATTCAGTGTATTTATTTTGATACGAATTTACATTATTCTATTTGTTTTTTGTATATACTTTTTTATACATATTTACATTATTTAATGAGTATCTTGCATATATATTTTATTCAAATTTATAATCTATTATCTATTTTTATACAAATACACATTCTTTTCATGATATTTTGTTTATTTATTTTGACACGAATTTACATTATTTGATATGTATTTTGTATATATATTTTTATACGTATTTAAATAATTTCATATGTATTTTGTATATATATTTCTATAGAAATCTACTTTATTTTATATGTATTCGTAAATATATTTTGAAACAAATTTACATTGTTTTATATGTATTTTTGAATATCTCTTTTAATACAAATTTACCTTACTGTATATGCATTTTGTATATTTATTTCAATACAAATTTAAATATTTTGTGTGTATTTTGGTAAATATATTTTTATAAAAAATGCGATAATTTTTGGGAATTTTGCATCTTTATTTTCATACAAATTTACATTATTTTATTGATATTCTGTGTATTTATTTTGATACGATTTTACATTATTCTATTTGTTTTTTGTATATATTTTTTTATACACATTTACATTATTTAATGTGTATCTTGCATATATATTTTATACAAATTTACGTTATTTTAAGTGTATTTGTTTATATATTTTCATTCAAATTTACATTATTTGATGTGTATTTTGTATATGTATTTCAATACAAATTTACCTAATTTTATGTGTATTTTGTATTTTTCTTTTCAAACGAATTTAAATTATTTTTGTGTATTTTTGTATATAGTTTTATACAAATTTAGGTTATTTTATGTACGCATTTACATTATTTAGTGTATATATATATATATATATATATATATATATATATATATATATATATATATATATATATATATATATATATATATATATATATATATATATATATATATATATATATATATATATATATATATATATATATATATATATATATATATTTATGCAAATTTACTTTATTTTATGTGCATTTTTGTTCATATATTTTTATAGAAATTTGCGTTATTTGTATATGTTTTCTCATACAAATTTACATTATTTTATTGCTATTTTGTTTATTTATTTTGATACGAGTTACATGATTATATGTGTTTTTGTACATATTTTTTATACGTATTTACATTACTTAATGTGTATTTTGTTTATATATTTTTAAACAAATCTACGTTATTATATGTATTTTTATAAATATTTTGATACAGATTTACATTATTTTATGTATTTTGTATGTACATTTCAATTCAAATTTAGCTTATTTTAGCTGTATTTTGTATATATATTTTCATACAAATTTAATTACTTCTGTGTATTTTTGTATATAGTTTTATACAAATTTACGATATTTTTTGTGTATTTTGTATATTTATATTTATACAAATACACATTCTTTTACTGGTATTTTGTTTATTTATTTTGATACGATTTTTATGATTATTTTGTATTCATTTTTTTATTCGTATTTACTTCATTTTATGTGTATTTTGTATATATTTTTATTGAAATCTACGTTATTTTATGTGTATTCGTATATATATTTTGAAACAAATTTACATTCTTTTATATGTATTTTTGAATATCTCTTTCAATACAAATTTACCTCTCCATATATACCAAAATACACATAAAAAAATTAAATTTGTATTAAAATAAATATTTAAAAAACACATACAATAAGGTAAATTTGTATTGAAATAGATATGCAAAATACATATAAAACAATGTAAATTTGTTTCAAAATATATATACGAATACACATAAAATAGCGTAGATTTCTATAAAAATATATATACAAAATACACATAAAATTAAGTAAATACGTATAAAAAATGTATACAAAATACACATAAAATAATGTAAATTCGCATCAAAATAAATATACAAAATACCAATAAAAGAATGTGTATTTGTATAAATATAAATATACAAAATACACATAAAATAACGTAAATTTATATAAAACTATATACAAAAATACACAGTATTTTAATTTGTATGAAAATAGATATACAAAATAAGGTAAATTCGTTTCAAATTCAATAAACAAAATTCAGATTTTATAAAAATAATATAAAATCAGATTATCAGATTTTGTATATCTATTTTCATACAAACTCAAATTATTTCTATGTATTTTTGTATATATTTTAATACAAATTTTAGTTATGTTATGTGTATTTGGTAAATTTATTTTCATTCAAATATATATTATTTTATTGGTGTTTTGTTGATTTATATTGATACGAATTTACATTATTTTATATGTACTTTGTATATATATTTTTATACGCTTGTACATTATTTAATATTTATTTTGAATATATATTTTTATAAAAATTCATGGTATTTTATGTGTATTTGTATATATATTTCATATAAATTTACATTATTTTATGTGTATTTTGTACATATATTTTATTACAAATCTACCTTATTTTATGTTTATTTTGTATATGTATTTTGTATATTTATATTTATCCAAATACACATTCTTTTATTGGTATTTTGTTTATTTATTTTAAATCGAATTTACATTATTTTATGTGTATTTTGTATACATTTTTTTATACGTATTTACTTAATTTTATGTGTATTTTGTATATATTTTTATAGAAATCTACGTTTTTTTTTGTATTCGTATATATATTTTGAAACAAATTTACATTGTTTTATATGTATTTTTGCATATCTCTTTCAATACAAATTTACCTTATTGTATGTGCTTTTTGAATATTTATTTCAATGCAAAATTTAAATATTTTATGTGTATTTTGGTATATATATTTTTATAAGAAATGCGCTATTTTATGGGAATTTTGCATCTTTATTTTCATACAAATTTACATTATTTTATTAATATTCGGTGTATTTATTTTGATACGATGTTACATTATTCTATTTGTTTTTTGTATATACTTTTTTATACATATTTACATTATTTAATGTGTATCTTGGATATATATTTTATACAAATTTATTATCTATTATCTATTTTCATACAAATACACATTCTTTTCATGATATTTTGTTTATTTATTTTGACACGAATTTACATTATTTGATATGTATTTTGTATATATATTTTTATACGTATTTACATAATTTCATTTGTATTTTGTATATATATTTCTATAGAAATCTACTTTATTTTATGTGTATTCGTATATATATTTTGAAACAAATTTACATTGTTTTATATGTATTTTTGAAAATCTCTTTCAATACAAATTTACCTTACTGTATATGCATTTTGTATATTTATTTCAATACAAATTTAAATATTTTATGTGTATTTTGGTAAATATATTTTTATAAGAAATGCGATAATTTTTGGGAATTTTGTATCTTTATTTTCATACAAATTTACATTATTTTATTGATATTCTGTGTATTTATTTTGATACGATTTTACATAATTCTATTTGTTTTTTGTATATATATTTTTTATACACATTTACATTATTTAATGTGTATCTTGCATATATATTTTATACAAATTTACGTTATTTTATGTGTATTTGTTTATATATTTTCATTCAAATTTACATTATTTGATGTGTATTTTGTATATGTATTTCAATACAAATTTACCTAATTTTATGTGTATTTTGTATATTTCTTTTCAAACAAATGTTAAATTATCTTTGTGTATTTTTGTATATAGTTTTATACAAATTTAGGTTATTTTATGTACGCATTTACATTATTTAGTGTGTGTTTTGTATATATATTTTTTTGCAAATTTATTTTATGTGCATTTTTGTACATATATTTTTATAGAAATTTGCGTTATTTGTATATGTTTTCTCATACAAATTTACATTATTTTATTGCTATTTTGTTTATTTATTTTGATACGAAATACATGATTATATGTGTATTTTGTACATATTTTTTATACGTGTTTACATTACTTAATGTGTATTTTGTTTATATATTTTTAAACAAATCTACGTTATTATATGTATTTGTATAAATATTTTGATACAGATTTACATTATTTTATGTATTTTGTATGTACATTTCAATTCAAATTTAGCTTATTTTAGCTGTATTTTGTATATATATTTTCATACAAATTTAATTACATCTGTGTATTTTTTTATACAGTTTTATACAAATTTACGATATTTTATGTGTATTTTGTATATTTATAGTTTTACATTATTTTATTTATATTCTGTTTTTTTTATTAAACAATTTTACATTATTCTATGTGTATTTTGTATATCTATTTTTATACGTATTTACTTAATTTTATGTGTATTTTGTTTATATATTTTTATAGAAATCTACGTTATTTTATGTGTATTCGTATATATATTTTGAAACAAATTTACATTGTTTTATATGTATTTTTGCATATCTCTTTCAATACAAATTTACCTTATTGTATGTGCATTTTGTATATTTATTTCAATACAAATTTAAACATTTTATGTGTATTTTGGTATATATATTTTTATAAGAAATGCGCTATTTGATGCGAATTTTGCATCTTTATTTTCATACAAATTTACATTATTTTATTAATATTCGGTGTATTTATTTTGATACGATTTCACATTATTCAATTTTTTTTGTATATATTTTTTTATAAATATTTACATTATTTAATGTGTATCTTGCATCTTTTATCGTAATTTTGTTTATTTATTTTTATACGAATTTACATTATTTTAGGTGTACTTGATATGTATATTTTTATACTTATTTATATCATTTTATTTGTGTTTTGAATATATATTTTCATAGAAATTTACTCTATTTTATGGGTATTCGCATATATATTTAAATACAAATTTAACTAGTTATATTTACATTATTTATATTTATTTTGCATATCTATTTCAATACAAATTTACCATATTGTATGTGTATTTTGTATATTTATTTTAATACAAATTTAATTATTTTATGTGTAATTTTGTAAAAATATGCGTTATTATTTGGGTAATTTGCATCTTTATTTTCATACAAATTTACATTATTTTATTGATATTCTGTTTATTTATTTTGATACGATTTTACATTATTCTATGTGTATTTTGTATATATATTTTTATACACATTTACATTATTTAATGTATATTTTGTATATATATTTTATATAAATTTACGCTATTTTATGTGTATTTGTTTATATATTTTCATACAAATTTACAATATTTTATGTGTAATTTGTATATGTATTTCAATACAGATTTGCCTAATTTTATGTGTATTTTGCATATCTATTTTCAAACAAATTTAAATTATTTTTATGTATTTTTTATATATTTTTATACAAATTTTAGTTATTTTATTTGTATTTTGTATTTATATTTTCCTACAAATATACATTCTTTTAGTGGAATTTTGTTAATTTATTTTCATAAGAATTTACATAATTTTATGTGTATTTTGTATATATATTTTTCTACGTATTTACATTATTTTATGTGTATTTTTTATATACATTTTCATAAAAATTTACGTTATTTTATTGTGTGTATTCGTATATGATTTGATACAAATTTACATTATTTTATGTTTATTTTGCATATCTATTTCAATATAGATTTACCTTATTGTATGTGTATTTTGTATATATATTTTAATACAAATTTAATTATTTTATGTGTACTTTGTATACATTTTCTTATACGTATTTACTTCATTTAATGTGTATTTTGTATATATATTTTTATAGTAATCTACGTTATTTTATGTGTATTGGTATATATATTTTGAAGCAAATTTACATTGTTTTATATGTATTTAGCATATCTATTTCAATATAAATCTACCTTATTGTATGTGCATTTTGTTTATTTATTGTAATACAAATTTTAAAATTTTATTATTTTGGTATATATATTTTTATAAAAAAAGTTTTATATAAATTTAAAATATTTTATGTGTATTTTGTATATCTATTTTCATACAAATACACATTTTTTATTGATATTTTGTTTATTTATTTTGACGCGAATTCACATTATTTAATGTGTATTGTGTATATATATTTTTATACGTATTTACGTCATTTCATGTGTATTTTGTATATATATTTCTATAGAAATATATGTTATTTTATGTGTATTCGTATATATATTTTGAAACAAATATACATTGTTTTATGTGCATTTTGCATATTTTTTCAATATAAATTTACCTTATTGTACGTGCATTTTGTATATTAATTTTAATACAAATTTAATTATTCTATGTGTATTTTTGTATATGTATTTTCATAAAAAAATGCTTTATTTTATGGGTATTTTGTACTTTATTTTCATACAAATTTACATTATTTTATTGGTATTCTGTGTATTTATTTTGATACGATTTTACATTATTCTATGTATATTTTGTATATATATTTCATACAAATGAACGTTATTTTATGTGAATTTGTTTTCATTTCATACAAATTTACATTATTTTATGTGTATTTTGTACATGTATTTAAATACAAATTTAACTAATTATATGTGTATTATGTATATCTATTTTCATACAAATTGAAATTAATTTTTTGTATTTTAGTATATATTTTTATTCAAATTTTCGTAATTTTATGTGAATTTTGTATATTTATTTTCCTACAAATATACGTTCTTTTATCGGAATTTTGTTTATTTATTTTGATACGAGTTTTCATTATTTTAGGTGTATTTGATATATATATTTTTATACTTATTTACATAATTTTATATGTATTTTGAATATATATTTTCATAGAAATTTACTCTATTTTATGTGTATTCGTATATATATTTTGATACAAATTTACATTATTTATGTTTATTTCGCATATCTCTTTCAATACAAATTTTCTTTATTGTATGTGCCTTTTGTATATTTATTTTGATGAAAATTTAATTATTTTATGTGTATTTTTGTATATATATTTTTAAACTAATATGCGTTATTATATGGGTATTTTGCATCTTTATTTTCATACAAATTTACATTTTTTTATTGATTGTCTGTTTATTTATTTTGATACGATTTTACGTTATTCTGTGTATTTTGTATATATATTTTTAGACATATTTACATTATTTAATGTATATTTTGTACATATATTTTATGGAAATTTACGTTATCTTATGTGTATTTGTTTATATATTTTCATACAAATTTACATTATTTTATGTGTATTTTGTATATGTATTTCAATAAAAAATTTGCCTAATTTCATTTGTATTTTGCATATCTATTTTCAAACAAATTTAAATTATTTTTGTGTATTTTTGTATTATTTTTATACAATTTTTTTTAATTTTATTTGTATTTTGTATATATATTTTCCTACACATATACATTCTTTTAGAGGAAATTTTGTTTATTTATTTTGATACGAATTTATATTATTTTATGTGTATTTTGTATATATATTTTTCTATGTATTTACATTATTTTATGTGTATTTTGTATATATATTTTCATAAAAATTTACGTAATTTTATTGTATGTATTCGTATATATTTTGATAAAAATTTTCATTATTTTGTGTTTTTTGCATATCTATTTCAATAAAAATCTACCTTATTGTATGTGTATTTTGTATATTTATTTTAATACAAATTTAATTATTTTATGTGTATTTTTGTATATATATTTTTTTAAATATAAGATATTTTATGGGTAATTTGCATCTTTAATTATATAAATTTTTACATTACGTACATATCTTTTATACGTATTTACATTATTTAATGTGTATTTTGTTTATATATTTTTATACAAATTTACGTTATTATATGTGTATTTGAATATATATTTTGATACAAATTTACATTATTTTATGTATTTTCTATATTTATTTCAATTCAAATTTAGCTTATTTTATGTGTCTTTTGTATATCTATTTTCATTCAAATTTAATTATTTTTGTTTATTTTTGTATATAGTTTTATACAATTTTACGTTATTTTATGTGTATTTTGTATATTTATATTTATACAAGTAAACATTCTTTTATTGGCATTTAGTTTATTTATTTTTATACGAATTTACTTTATTTTATGTGTATTTTGTATACATTTTCTTATACGTACTTACTTCATTTTATGTGTATTTTGTATATATATTTTATAGAAATCTACGTTATTTTATGATTATTCGTATGTATATTTTGAAACAAATTTACATTGTTTTATATGTATTTTGCATATCTATTTCAATACAAATTTACCTTATTGTATGTGCATTTTGTATATTTATTGTAATACAAATTTAAATATTTTAAGTGCATTTTGGTAAATAAATTTTCATAAAAAATGCGTTGTTTTATGGGTATTTTGCATCTTTATTTTCATACAAATTTACATTATTTTATTAATATTCTGTGTATTTATTTTGATACTATTTTACATTATTCTATTTGTGTTTTGTATATATTTTTTTTATACATATTTACATTATTTAATGTGTATTTTCTTTATATATTTCATACAAATTTTCGTTATTTTAAGTGTATTTGTTTATATATTTTTATTCAAATTTACATTATTTTATGTGTATTTTGTATATGTATTTCAATAGAAATTTACCTAATTTCATGTGTATTTTGTATATATATTTTATACAAATTTAAATTATTTTTTGTGTACTTTTGTATAGAGTTTTATTCAAATTTACAATATTTTATGTGTATTTTGTATATCTATTTTCATACAAATACACATTCTTTTATTGATATTTTGTTTATTTATTTTGATGCGAATTTACATTATTTAATGTGTATTGTGTATATATATTTTTATACGTATTTACGTCATTTCATGTGTATTTTGTATATATATTTCTATAGAAATATACGTTATTTTATGTGTATTCGTATATATATTTTGAAACAAATATACATTGTTTTATGTGCATTTTGCATATTTTTTCAATACAAACTAACCTTATTGTACGTGCATTTTGTATATTAATTTTAATACAAATTTAGCTATTCTATGTGTATTTTTGTATATGTATTTATATAAAAATATGCTTTATTTTATGGGTATTTTGCATCTTTATTTTCATACAAAATTACATTATTTTATTGATATTCTGTGTATTTATTTTGATACGATTTTACATTATTCTATGTATATATATATTTATTTTACCAATGTACGTTTTTTTTATTTTTTTTTTCATTTCATACAAAATTTGCATTTTTTTTATTATTTTTGTACATGTATTTAAATACAAATTTAACTAATTATATGTGTATTTTGTATATCTATTTTCATACAAATTGAAATTAATTTTGTGTATTTTTGTATATATTTTTATTCAAATTTTCGTAATTTTATGTGAATTTTGTATATTTATTTTCTTACAAATATACGTTCTTTTATCGGAATTTTATTTATTTATTTTGATACGAATTTTCAATTTTTTTAGGTGTATTTGATATATATATTTTTATACTTATTTACATAATTTTACATGTATTTTGAATATATATTTTCATAGAAATTTACTCTATATGTATATACAAAAAAATAAAAAAATAATTTAAATTTGTATGAAAATAAATATACAAAATACACATAAAATTAGGTAAATTTGTATCGAAATACATATACAAAATACACTTAAAATAGTAAATAATGTAATTTTGAATGAAAATATATATAGAAAATACACATAAAATAACGTAAATACAAATAAATATATACACATAAATTTTTTTGAATTAGAATGAAAATAGATATAAAAATAAACTTAAAATAAGGCAAATTTATAATGAAATATATATACAAAATACACACAAAATAATGTAGATTTGTTTCAAAATATATATACGAATTCACATAAAATAACGTAGATTTCTATAGAAATATATATACCAAATATACATGAAATGTTGTAATTACGTATAAAAATATATATACTAAATACACATTAAATAATGTAAATTCGTGTCAAAATAAATAATTAAAATATCAATAAAAGAATGTGTATTTGTATGAAAATACATATACAAAATACAATTAAATAACGTAAATTTGTATAAAACTACATATAAAAATACACAAAAATAAGTTAAATTTGTATGAAAATAAATATACAAAATACACATAAAATTAGGTAAATTTGTAAAGAAATACATATACAAAATACACATAAAATAATGTAAATTTGAATGAAAATATATAAACAAATACACTTAAATTAACATAAATTTGTATAAAATATATATAAAAAATACTCATTAAATAAACAAAATACCAATAAAAGAATGTGTATTTGGATAAATATAAATATACAAAATACACATACAAAATAAACATAAAATAAGGTAGATTTGTAATAAAATATATGTACAAAATACACCTACAATAATGTAAATTTATATGAAAATATATATACAAATACACATAAAATACCATGAATTTGTATAAAAAATTATGTTCAAAATAAATATTAAATAATGTAAGAGCGTATAAAAATATATATACAAAGTACATATAAAATGAAAATTAAGATGCAAAATACCTATAAAATAACGCATTTTTTTTTTAAATTATTGATACCAAAATACACATAAAATATACAAAATGCACATACAATAAGGTAAATTTGTATTGAAATAGATATGGAAAATACATATAAAATAATGTAAATTTGTTTGAAAATATATATACGAATACACATAAAATAACGTAGATTTCTATAAAAATACATATACAAAATACACATAAAATTAAGTAAATACGTATAAAAAAATGTATACAAAATACACATAAAATAATGTAAATTCGTATAATGTAAATAAACAATATACCAATAAAAGAATGTGTATTTGTATAAATATAAATATACAAAATGCACATAAAATAACGTAAATTTATATAAAATATATACATAAAATAACGCAAATTTCTATAAAAATATATGTACAAAAATGAACATTAGATAAATTTGCATAAAAACATATATACAAAACACACATTAGATAATGTAAATGAGTATAAAAATATGTATACAAAATACCTATGAAATAATCTAAATTCGTATCGAATTAAATTAAGAAATACCAATAAAATAATGTAATTTTGGATGAAAATATATATACAAAATACACATAAAATAACCTAAATACAAATACAAATATACACATAAAATAATTTAAAATTGAATGAAATAAATATACAAAATAAACATAAAATAAGGTAAATTTGTAATGAAATATATGAAAAAATACACATAAAATAATATAAATTTGTATGAAAATATATATACAAATACACATTAAATAACATGAATTTGTATAAAATTTGTATCAAAATATATACTTATACACACAATAAAATAACGTAATTTTTTATGAAAATGTATATACAAAATACATATAAAATAATTTAAATACGTAGAAAAATATATATACAAAAAACACATAAAATAATGTATATATGTATGAAAATATATAAACAAATACACATAAAATAATGTAAATTTGGATAAAATATATATCATAAAATAATGTAAATTCGTATCAAAATAAATAAACAAAATACCAATAAAAGAATGTGTATTTGTATGAATATAAATATACAAAATACACATGAAATAACGTAAATTTATATAAAACTATATACAAAAATACTCAGAAGTAATTAAATTTGAATGAAAATATATACAAAATACACACGAAATAAGCTAAATTTGAATTGAAATATATATACAAAATACATGAAATAAAGTAAATTTGTATCAAAATATTTATACAAATACAAATATAATAACGTAAATTTGTATGAAAATATATAAACAAAATACACATTAAATAATGTAAATATGTACAAAAAAATATGTACAAAATACACATATAATCATGTAATTCGTATCAAAATAAATAAACAAAATACCGATAAAATAATATAAATTTGTATGAGTAAACGTGTATGTTGCTTATATTTTCAAAAACAATTTACCTTATTATATACGCATTTTGTATATTAATTTTAATACAAATTTAATTGTTCGATGTGTATTTTTGTATCTGTATTTTTATAAACATATTCTTTATTTTTTGGGTATTTTGTCTCTTTATTTTCATACAAATTTACATTATTTTATTGATATTCTGCTCATTCATTTTGATACGAATTGACATTATTCTATGTGTATTTTGTATATATTTTTCATACATTTTTACGTTATTTTATGTGTATTTGTTTATATATTTTGACACAAATTTATAATATTTTATGGGTATTTTGTATAAACATTTCAAAAGAAATTTACCTAGTTTTATGTGTATTTTGTATATCTATTTTCATACAAACTCAAATTTTTTCTATGTATTTTTGTATATATTTTAATACAAATTTTAGTTATGTTATGTGTATTTTGTAAATTTATTTTCATTCAAATATATATTATTTTATTGGTGTTTTGTTGATTTATATTGATACGAATTTACATTATTTTATATGTACTTTGTATATATATTTTTATACGGTTTTCCATTATTTAATATTTATTTTGAATATATATTTTTATACAAATTCATGGTATTTTATGTGTATTTGTATATATATTTTCATATAAATTTACATTATTTTATGTGTATTTTGTACATATATTTTATTACAAATCTACCTTATTTTATGTTTATTTTGTATGTGTATTAAGTATATTAATATTTATCCAAATACACATTCTTTTATTGGTATTTTGTTTATTTATTTTGATACGAATTTTCATTTTTTTTAGGTGTATTTGATATATATATATATATTTTTATACCTATTTACATAATTTTATATGTAATTTGAATATATATTTTCATAGAAATTTACTCTATATGTTTATGTATAGAAAATACACATGAAATAATCTAAATTCGTATCGAAATAAATGAACAAAATACCGATAAAATAATGTAATTTTGAATGAAAATATATATAGAAAATACACATAAAATAACGTAAATACAAATAAATATATACACATAAAATAATTTGAATTTGAATGAAAATAGATATAAAAATAAACTTAAAATAAGGCAAATTTATAATGAAATATATATACATAATACACATAAAATAATGTAGATTTGTTTCAAAATATATATACGAATACACCTAAAATAACGTAGATTTCTATAGAAATATATATACAAAATACACATGAAATGTTGTAAATACGTATAAAAATATATATACAAAATACACATTAAATAATGTAAATTCGTGTCAAAATAAATAATTAAAATATCAATAAAAGAATGAGTATTTGTATGAAAATACATATACAAAACACACATAAAATAACGTATATTTGTATAAAACTATATATAAATATACTAAAAAATAAGTTAAATTTGTATGAAAATAAATATACAAAATACACATAAAATTAGGTAAATTTGTAAAGAAATACATATACAAAATACACATAAAATAATGTAAATTTGAATGAAAATATATAAACAAATACACTTAAATTAACATAAATTTGTATAAAATATATATAAAAAATACTCATTAAATAATGTAAATATGTATAAAAAAAATATATATTCAAAACACAAATAGAATAATGTAAAATCGTATTAAAATAAATACACAGAATGTAAATAAAATAATGTAAATTTGTATGAAAATAAAGATGCAAAATACCCATAAAATAACCCATTTTTTATAAATATACAAAATACACATGAAAGGATGTAAATACGTATAAAAATATATATACAAAATACACATTAAATAATGTAAATTCGCGTCAAAATAAATAAACAAAATGTCAATAAAAGAATGTGTATTTGTATGAAAATAAATATACAAAATACACATAAGACAATATAAATTTGTATAAAACTAAATACAAAAATACACAAAAAATGATTTAAATTTGTCTGAAAATAAATATACAAAATACACATAAAATTAGGTAAATTTGTATTGAAATACATATACAAAATACACATAAAATACTGTAAATTTGAATGAAAATACATTAACAAATACACTTAAAATAACGTAAATTTGTATAAAAAAAATATATACAAAACTCAAATAGAATAATGTAAAATCGTATCAAAATAAATACACAGAATATTAATAAAATAATGTAAATTTGTATGAAAATAAAGAAGCAAAATACCCATAAAATAACACATTTTTTTAAATATATATACAAAAATACACATAAAAAAATTTATTTGTATTAAAATAAATATAAAAAATACACATACAATAAGGTAAATCTGTATTGAAATAGATATGCAAAATACATATAAAACAATGTATAATTTGTTTCAAAATATATATACGAATACACATAAAATAACGTAGATTTGTATAAAAATATATATACAAAATACACGTAAAAAAATGTATACAAAATACACATAAAATAATGTAAATTCGTATCAAAATAAATAAACAAAATAACAATAAAAGAATGTGTATTTGTATAAATATAAATATACAAAATACACATAAATAACGTAAATTTGTATAAAACTATATACAAAAATACACAGAAGTAATTAAATTCGTATGAAAATAGATATACAAAATACAGCTAAAATAAGCTAAATTTGAATTGAAATGTATATACAAAATACATAAAATAATGTAAATTTGTATCAAAATATTTATAAAAATACATATAATAACGTAAATTTGTTTAAAAATATATAAACAAAATACATATTAAGTAATGTAAATACGTATAAAAAAATATGTACAAAATACACATATAATCATGTAATTCGTATCAAACTAAATAAACAAAATAGCAATAAAATAATGTTAATTTGTATGAGAAAACATATACAAATACATATAAAATAACGCTAATTTCTATAAAAATATATGTCCAAAAATGAACGTAAAATAAATTAACTTTGGATAAAAATATATATACAAAACACACATTAAATAATGTAAATGCGTACATAAAATAACCTAAATTTGTATGAAACTATATACAAAAATACACAAAAATAATTTAAATTTGTATGAAAAGAAAAATACAAAATACACATAAAATTAGGTTAATTTCTATTGAAATACATATACAAAATACACATAAAATAATGTAGATTTGAAAGAAAATATATAAACAAATACACATATAATAACGTAAATTTGTATGAAATATATATACAAAATACACATTAAATAATGTAAATATGTATAAAAAAATATATACAAAACACAAATAGAATAATGTAAAATCGTATCAAAATATATACACAGAATATTAATAAAATAATGTAAATTTGTATGAAAATTAAGATGCAAAATACCTATAAAATAACGCATTTTAATAAGATAATTGATAACAAAATACACATAAAATATTTGAATTTGTATCAAAATAAATATACAAAATGCACATACAATAAGGTAAATTTGTATTGAAATAGATATGCAAAATACATATAAAATAATGTAAATTTGTTTCAAAATATATATGCGAATACACATAAAATAACGTAGATTTCTATAAAAATACATAAACAAAATACACATAAAATTAAGTAAATACGTATAAAAAATGTATACAAAATACACATAAAATAATGTAAATTCGAATAAAGGTAAATAAACAATATACCAATAAAAGAATGTGTATTTGTATAAATATAAATATACAAAATGCACATAAAATAACGTAAATTTATATAAAACTATATACATAAAATAACGCAAATTTCTATAAAAATATATGTACAAAAATGAACATTAGATAAATTTGCATAAAAATATATATACAAAACACACATTAGATAATGTAAATGAGTATAAAAATATGTATACAAAATACCTATGAAATAATCTAAATTCGTATCGAATTAAATTAAGAAATACCAATAAAATAATATAATTTTGGATGAAAATATATATACAAAATACACAAAAAATAACCTAAATACAAATACAAATATACACATAAAATAATTTAAAATTGAATGAAATAAATATGCAAAATAAACATATAATAAGATAAATTTGTAATGAAATATATGAAAAAATACACATAAAATAATATAAATTTGTATGAAAATATATATACAAATACACATTAAATAACATGAATTTGTATAAAATTTGTATCAAAATATATACTTATACACACAATAAAACGTAATTTTGTTATGAAAATGTATTTACAAAATACACATAAAATAATTTAAATACGTAGACAAATATATACAAAAACACATAAAATAGTGTAAATATGTATGAAAATATATAAACAAATACACATAAAATAATGTAAATTTGGATAAAAAATATATACAAAATTAACATTAAATAATGTAAATATATATATAAAAAAATATATACAAAAAAACACATAGAATAATGTTAAATCGTATCAAAATAAATAAAGAGAATATCAATAAAATAATGTAAATTTGTATGAAAATAAAGATGCAAAATATCCATACAATAACGCATAATTGCATAAAAATATATATACAAAAATACCTATAAAATAATTAAATTTGTATTAAAATAAATATACAAAATGCACGTACAATAAAGTAAATTTGTATTGAAATAGATATGCAAAATACACATTAATAATGTAAATTTGTATCAAAATATATATACGAATACTCATAAAATAGAGTAAATTTCTATGAAAATATACATACAAAATAGATAAACAAAAAACACATATAACTAGTTAAATTTGTATTTAAATACATGCAGAAAAAACACAAAAAATAATGTAGATTTGTGTGAAATGAAAACAAATACATTTTATATAAATTATATATACAAAATACACATAGAATAATGGAAAATCATATCAAAATAAATACACAGAATATCAATAAAATAATGTAAATTTGTATGAAAATAAAGATGCAAAATACCCATAAAATAAAGCATATTTTTATAAAAATACATATACAAAAATACTCATAGATTAATCAAATTTGTATTAAAATTAATATAAAAAATGCACATACAATAAGGTAAATTTGTATTAAAAAATATGCAAAATACACATAAAACAATGTAAATTTGTTTCAAAATATATATACGAATACACATAAAATAACGCAGACTTCTATAGAAATATATATACAAAATACACTTGAAATAATGTAAATACGTATAAAAATATATATACAAAATACATATTAAATAATGTTAATTCGTGTCAAAATAAATAAACAAAATATCATGAAAAGAATGTGTATATGTATGAAAATAGATATACAAAATACACATAAAATAACCTAAATTTGTATAAAGCTATATACAAAAATACACAAAAATAATTTAAACTTGTATGAAAATAAATATACAAAAAACATAAAATTACGTAAAATTGTATTGAAATACATATACAAAATACACATAAAATAATGTAAATTTTTATGAAAATATATAAACATATAGACTTAAAATAACGTAAATTTGTATCAAATATATATACAAAAAACACATTAAATAATGTAAATATGTATAAAAAAATATATACAAAACACAAATAAAATAATGTAAAATCGTATCAAAATAAATACAGAAAATATTAATAAAATAATGTAAATTTGTATGAAAATTAAGATGCAAAATACCCATATAATAATGATTTTTTTTATAAAAATATATATACGAAAAAACATAAAATATATGATTTTGTATTTAAATAAATAGATAGACAAAATACACATAAAATAAGCTAAATTTGAATTGAAATATATATACAAAATACATAAAATAATGTAAATTTGTATCAAAATACTTATACAAATACACATATAATAACGTAAATTTGTATAAAAATATATAAACAAAATACTCATTAAATAATGTAAATACGTATAAAAAAATGTACAAAATCCAAAAATAATCATGTAATTCGTATCAAAATAAATAGACAAAATACCAATAAAATAATGTAAATTTCTATGCGAAAACATACACAAAATACACATAAATAACGCAAATATCAATAAAAATATATATAATATAATATATTTTTATACATATTTAAAATATTTAATGTATATTTTGAATATATATTTTATCCAAATTTACGTTATTTTATATGTATTTGTTTATATATTTTCTTACAAATTTACATTATTTTATGTGAGTTTTGTATATGTATTTCAATACAAATTTCCCTAACTTTATGTGTATTTTGCATATCTATTTTCAAACAAATTTACATTATTTTTGTGTATTTTTGTATATATTTTTATACAAATTTTAGTTATTTTATTTGTTTTTTGTATATATATTTACCTACAAATATACATTCTTTTATTGGAATTTTGTGTATTTAATTTTTTACGAATTTACATTATTTTATGTGTATTTTGTATATATATTTTTCTACGTATTTAAATTATTTTATTTGTATTTTATATATACATTTTCATAAAAATTTACGTTATTTTATTGTGTGTATTTGTATATATTTTGAAACAAATTTTATACAAATTCATGCTATTTTATGTGTATTTGTATATATATTTTCATACAAATTTACATTATTTTATTTGTATTCTTACATATATTTTATTACAAATTTACCTTATTTTATGTTTTTTTTGTATATTTATTTCATTTAATATAATCAAATTAAAATTTATTGTATATGCATTTTGTATATTAATTTTAATACAAATTGAATTATTCTATGTGTATTTTTCTATATGTATTTTTATAGAAATATGCTTTATTTTATGGGTATTTTGCATCTTTATTTTCATACAAATTAACGATATTTCATTGATATTCTGCTCATTGATTTTGATACGATTTGATTATTATTCTATGTGTATTTTTTTTTATATATTTTTCATACAAATTTACGTTATTTTATGTGTATTTGTTTATATATTTTGACACAAATTTACAATATTTTATGGGTATTTTGCATATATATTTCATAAGAAATTTATATAGTTTTATGTGTATTTTGAATATCTATTTTCATTCAAACTCAAATTATTTTTATGTATTTTTGTATATATTTCAATACAAATTTTAGTTAGGTTATGTGTATTTTGTAAATCTATTTTCATTCAAATATATATTATTTTATTGGTATTTTGTTGATTTATATTGATACGAATTTACATTATTTTATATGTACTTTGTATATATATTTTTATACGCATTTACATTATTTAATATTTATTTTGAGTATATAATTTTATACAAATTCATGGTATTTTATGTGTATTCTTTTATTGGTATTTTGTTTATTTATTTTGTTTCGAATTTACATTATTTTATGTGTATTTTGTTTACATTTTTTTATATGTATTTACTTAATTTTATGTGTATTTTGTATATATATTTTGAAAAAAATTTACCTTGTTTTATATGTACAATAAGGTAAATTTGTATTGAAATAGATATGCAAAATACATATAAAGCAATGTAAATTTGTTTCAAAATATGTATACGAATACATATAAAATAACGTAGATTTCTATAAAAATATATATGTAAAATACACATAAAATGAAGTAAATACGTATTAAAAATGTATACAAAATACACATAAAATAATGTAAATTCGTATCAAAATAAATAAACAAAATAAAAATAAAAGAATGTGTATTTGTATAAATATAAATATACAAAATACACATAAAATAACGTAAATTTATATAAAACTATATACAAAAATACACAGAAGTAATTAAATTTGTATGAAAATATATACAAAACACACACAAAATAAGCTAAATCTGAATTGAAATATATATACAAAATACATGAAATAAAGTAAATTGGTATCAAAACATTTATTCAAATACACATATAATAACGTAAATTTGTATGAAAATATATAAACAAAATACACATTAAATAATGTAAATACGTATAAAAAAATGTGTACAAAATACACATATAATCATGTAATTCGTATCAAAATAAATAAACAAAATACCAATAAAATAATATAAATTTGTATGAGTAAACGTGTATAAATATAAATGTACAAAATACACATACAAAATAAACATAAAATAAGGTAATTTTGTAATGAAATATATGTACAAAATACACATAAAATAATGTAAATTTATATGAAAATATATATACAAATACACATAAAATACCATGAATTTGTATAAAATTATATATTCAAAATAAATATTAAATAGTGTAAATGTGTATAAAAATATATATAAAAAGTACATATAAAATAATGTAAATTCGTATCAATATAAATCAACAAAATACCAATAAAATAATATATATTTGAATGAAAATAGATTTACAAAATACACATAACATAACTAAAATTTGTTTTGAAATATATACAAAAATACTTAAAAATAATTTGATTTTGTATGAAAATAAATATTCAAAATAAACATTAAACTAGGTAAATTTCTTTTGAAATATATATATATACAAAATACCCATAAAATATTGTAAATTTGTGTCAAAATATATATACAAATACACATAAAATAGCGTAAATTTGTATGAAAAATATTTACAAAATAAACATAGAATAATGTCAAATCGTATCAAAATGAATGAGCAGAATATCAATAAAATAACGTAGATTTGTATGAAAATAAAGATGCAAAATACCCATAAAATAAAGCATATTTTTATAAAAATACATATACAAAAATACACATAGAATAATTAAATTTGTATTAAAATTAATATACAAAATGCATATACAATAAGGTAAATTTGTATTGAAAAAATATGGAAAATACACAGTGTAAATTTGTTTAAAAATCTATATACGAATACACATAATATAACGTAGATTTCTATAGAAATATGTATACAAAATACACATGAAATGATGTAAATACGTATAAAAATATATATACAAAATACACATTAAATAATTTAAATTCTCGTCAAAATAAATAAACAAAATATCAATAAAAGAATGTGTATTTGTATGAAAATAGATATACAAAATATTCATAAAATAACCTAAGTTTGTATAAAACTATATACAAAAATATACAAAAATAATTTAAATTTGTATGAAAATATATATACAAAATACTTTATATTTATTTTCATTCAAATTTAAATTGTTTTTGTGTATTTTTGTATATAGTTTTATACAAATTTATGTTATCTTATGTGTATTTTGTATTTTTATTTTCATACAAATACACATTCTTTTATTAACATTTTGTTTATTTATTTTGACGCGAATTTACATTATTTAATGTGTATTTTGTATATATATTTTTATACGTATTTACATCCTTTCATGTGTATTTTGTATATTTATAAAAAATGCGTTATTTTATGGGTATTTTGCATCTTTATTTTCATACAAATTTACATTATTTTATTTACATTCTGTGTATTTATTTTAATACGATTTTACATTATTCTATTTGTGTTTTGTATATATATTTTTTATAGATATTTACATTATTTAATGAGTATTTTTTATATATATTTTATACAAATTTATGTTAATTTAAGTGTATTTGTTTATATATTTTCATTCAAATTTACATTATTTTATGTGTATTTTGTATATGTATTTCTTTACAAATTTACCTAATTTTATGTGTATTTTGTATATTTATTTTCATACAAATTTAACTTATGTTTGTGTATTTTTATATATAGTTTTATACAAATTTACGTTATTTTATGTGTATTTTGTATATGTATTTTCATACAAATACACATTCTTTTATTGATATTTTAATTATTTATTTTCACACGAATTTACATTATTTAATGCGTATTTTGTATATATATTTTTATACGTATTTACAACATTTCATGTGTATTTTGTATACATATTTCTATAGAAATCTACGTTATTTTAATGTGTATTCGTATATATATTTTGAAACAAATCTACATTATTTTATGTGTATTTTGAATATATATTTCATTATAAATTTGCCTTATTTAAAGTTTATTTTTATATCTATTTTCATTCAAATTCAAATCATTTTATATGTATATATTTATTTGTATTTACGTTATTTTATGTGTATATTCTATATATATTTTCATTCAAAATTACATTATTTTATCGGTAATTTGTTCATTTATTTCGATACGAATTTAGATTATTTCATGTGTATTTTCTATACATATACATATAGAGTAAATTTCTATGAAAATATATATTCAAAATACATATAAAATTATGTAAATAAGTATAAAAATATATATATCAAATACTTCATTTTATGTGTATTTTGTATATATTTTTATAGAAATCAACGTTATTTTATGTGTATTCGTATATATATTTTGAAACAAATTTACATTGTTTTTATATATTTTGCATATCTATTTCAATACAAAGTTACCTTACAGTATGAGCATTTTTTATATTCATTTTAATATAAATTTTAATATTTTATGTGTATTTTGGTATATATATATTTATAAAAAAATGCGTTATTTTATGGCTATTTTGCATCTCTATTTTCATACAAATTTACATTATTTTATTAATATCCTGTGTATTTATTTTGATACGATTTTACATTATTCTATTTGTGTTTTGAATATATTTTTTTATACATATTTACATTATTTAATTAGTATTTTGTATATATATTTGATACAAATTTACGTTATTTTAAGTGTATATGTTTATATATTTTTTTGTTTATTTATTTTGACGAGAATTATTATTATTTAATGTGTATTTTGTATATATATTTTTATACGTATTTACATCATTTCATGTGTATTTTGTATATATATTTCTATAGAAATCTACGTTATATTATGTGTATTCGTATATAGATTTTTAAACAAATTTACACTTTTATGTGTATTTTGCATATTTTTTCAATATAAATTTACCTTATTGTATATGCATTTTGTATATTAATTTTAATACAAATTTAATTATTCTATGTGTATTTTTGTATATGTATTTTTAAAAAATATGCTTTATTTTATGGGTATTTTGCATCTTTATTTTCATACAAATTTACGTTATTTTATTGATATTCTGCTCATTCATTTTGATACCATCTGACATTATTCTATGTTTATTTTGTAAATATTTTTCATACAAATTTACGTTATTTTATGTGTATATGTTTACATATTTTGACACAAATTTACAATATTTTATGGGTATTTTGATATATATTTCAAAAGAAATTTACCTAGTTTTATGTGTATTTTGAATATCTATTTTCATACAAACTCAAATTATTTTTATGTATTTTTGTATATATTTCAATACAAATTTTAGTTATGTTATGTGTATTTTGTAAATCTATTTTCATTCAAATATATATTATTTTATTGGTATTTTGTTGATTTATATTGATACGAATTTACATTATTTTATATGTACTTTTTATATATTTTTATACGCATTTACATTATTTAATATTTATTTTGAATATATAATTTTATACAAATTCATGGTATTTTATGTGTATTTGTATATATATTTTCATATAAATTTACATTATTTTATGTGTATTTTGTACATATATTTCATTACAAATTTACCTTATTTTATGTTTATTTTGTATGTGTATTTTGTATATTTATATTTATCCAAATACACATTCTTTTATTGGTATTTTGTTTATTTATTTTAAATCGAATTACATGATTATATGTGTATTTTGTACACATTTTTTTATACGTATTTACATTATTTAATGTGTATTTTGTTTATATATTTTCATACTAATTTACGTTATTATATGTGTATTTGTATAAATATTTTGATACCAATTTACTTTATTTCATGTATTTTGTATATATATTTCAATACAAATTTAGCTTATTTTCTGTGTGTTTTGTATATATTTTCATACAAATTTAATTACTTCTGTGTATTTTTGTATATAGTTTTATATAAATTTACGTTATTTTATGTATATTTTGTATATTTATATTTATACAAATACACATTATTTTATTGGTATTTTGTTTATTTATTTTGATACGAATTTACATTATTTTATGTGTATTTTGTATACATTTTTTATACGTATTTACTTCATTTTATGTGTATTTTGTATATATATTTTTATAGAAATCTACGTTATTTTAGGTGTATTCGTATACATATTTTGAAACAAATTTACATTGCTTTATATGTATTTTGCATATCTATTTCAATACAAATTTACCTTATTGTTTATATAAAACAATGTAAATTTGTTTCAAAATATATGTACGGATACACATAAAATAACGTAGATTTCTATAAAAATATATATACAAAATACACATAAAATTAAGTAAATACGTATAAAAAAATGTAAACAAAATACACATAAAATAATGTAAATTCCATACAAAATAAATAAACAAAATACCAATAAAAGAATGTGTATTTGTATAAATATAAATGTTCAAAATACACATACAAAATAAACATAAAATAAGGTAAATTTGTAATGAAATATATGTACAAAATACACATAAAGTAATGTAAATTTATATGAAAATATATATACAAATACACATAAAATACCATGAATTTGTATAAAATTATATACTCAAAATAAATATTAAATAATGTAAATGCGTATAAAAATAAATATACAAAGTACATATAAAATAATGTAAATTCGTATCAATATAAATCAACAAAATACTAATAAAATAATATATATTTGAATGAAAATAAATTTACAAAATACACATAACCTAACTAAAATTTGTATTGAAATATATACAAAAATACATAAAAATAATTTGAGTTTGAATGAAAATAGATATTCAAAATACACATAAAACTAGGTAAATTTCTTTGAAATATATATACAAAATACCCATAAAATATTGTAAATTTGTGTCAAAATATATAAACAAATACACATAAAATAACGTAAATTTGTATGAAAAATATATACAAAATACACATAGAATAATGTCAAATCATATCAAAATGAATGAGCAAAATATCAATAAAATAACGTAAATTTGTATGAAAATAAAGATGCAAAATACCCATAAAATAAAGCATATTTTTATAAAAATACAAAAAGAAAAATACATATAGAATAATTAAATTTGTATTAAAATTAATATACAAAATGCATATACAATAAATTTAAATTTGATTATATTAAATGAAATAAATATACAAAATAAACATAAAATAAGGTAAATTTGTAATAAAATATATGTATGAATACACATAAAATAATATAAATTTGTATGAAAATATATATACAAATACACATAAAATAACATGAATTTGTAAAAAATTTGTTTCAATATATATACGAATACACACAATAAAATAACGTAAATTTTTATGAAAATGTATATATAAAATACACATAAAATAATTTAAATACGTAGAAAAATATATATACAAAATACACATAAAATAATCTAAATTCGTAAAAAATTAAATACACAAAATTCCAATAAAAGAATGTATATTTGTAGGAAAATATATATACAAAAAACAAATAAAATAACTAAAATTTGTATAAAAATATATACAAAAATATACAAAAATAATTTAAATTTGTTTGAAAATAGATATGCAAAATACACATAAAGTTAGGCAAATTTGTATTGAAATACATATACAAAACTCACATAAAATAATGTAAATTTGTATGAAAATATATAAACAAATACATATAACATAACGTAAATTTGGATAAAATATATATACAAAATATACATTAAATATTTTAAAAATGTTTAAAAATATATTATATTATATATATTTTTATTGATATATGCGTTATTTATGTGTATTTTGTATATGTTTTCTCATAGAAATTTACATTATTTTATTGGTATTTTGTCTATTTATTTTGATACGAATTACATGATTATTTGTTTATTTTGTACATTTTTTTTACGTATTTACTTTATTTAATGTGTATTTTGTTTATATATTTTTATACAAATTTACGTTATTATATGTGTATTTGTATAAGTATTTTGATACAAATTTACATTATTTTATGTATTTTGTATATATATTTCATTTCAAATTTAGCTTATTTTATGAGTATTTTGTATATCTATTTATTTTAATACAAAATCAAATATTTTATGTTTTTTCGTATATATATTTTTATAAAAAATGCATTATTTTATGGGTATTTTGCATCTTAATTTTCATACAAATTTACATTATTTTATTAATATTTTCTGTATCTATTTTGATACGATTTTACATTATTTTATTTGTGTTTTGTATATATTTTTTTATACATATTTACATTATTTAATGTGTTTTTTGTATATATGTTTGATACAAATTTACGTTATTTTAAGTCTATATGTTTATATATTTTCATTCAAATATTCATTATTTTATGTGTATTTTGTATATGTATTTCAATACAAATTTACCTAATTTTATATGTTTTTTGTATATTTATTTTCATACAAGTTTAAATTATTTTTGTGTATTTTTGTATATAGTTTTATACAAATTTAGGTTATTTTATGTGTATTTTGTATATCTATTTTCATACAAATACACATTCTTTTCATGATATTTTGTTTATTTATTTTGACACGAATTAACATTATTTAATGTGTATTTTGTATATATATATTTTTATACGTATTTACATTATTTCAAGTGTATTTTATATATATATTTCTATAGAAATCTGCGTTATTTTATGTGTATTCGTATATAGATTTTTAAACAAATTTACGCTTTAATGTGCATTTTGTATATTTTTTCAATACAAATTTACCTTATTGTACGTGCATTTTGTATATTAATTTTAATACAAATTTAATTATTCTATGTATATTTTTGTATATGTATTTTTAAATAAATATGCTTTATTTTATGCGTATTTTGCATCTTTATTTTCATACAAAATTACATTATTTTATTGATATTCTGTGTATTTATTTTGATACAATTTTACATTATTCTATGTGTATTTTGTATATATTTTTCATTTAATTTAGCTTATTTTATGTGTATTTTGTATATCTATTTATTTTAATACAAAATCATATATTTTATGTTTTTTCGTATATATATTTTTTTAAAAAATGCGTTATTTTATGGGTATTTTGCATCTTAATTTTAATACAAATTTACATTATTTTATTTATATTTTCTGTATTTATTTTCATACGATTTTACATTATTTTATTTGTGTTTTGTATATATATTTTTTATACATATTTACATTATTTAATGTGTTTGTTGTATATATATTTGATACAAATTTACGTTATTTTAAGTCTATATGTTTATATATTTTCATTCAAATTTACATTATTTTATGTGTATTTTGTATATGTATTTCAATATAAATTTACCTAATTTTATATGTTTTTTTATATTTATTTTCATACAAGTTTAAATTATTTTTGTGTATTTTTGTTTATAGTTTTATACAAATTTAGGTTATTTGATGTGTATTTTGTATATCTATATTCATACAAATACACATTCTTTTTTATTTATTTTGACACGAATTAACATTATTTAATGTGTATTTTGTATATATAGTTTTATACGTATTTACATTATTTCAAGTGTATTTTGTATATATATTTCTATAGAAATCTGCGTTATTTTATGTGTATTCGTATATATATTTTGAAACAAATTTACATTGTTTTATGTGTATTTTCCATATTTTTTCAATACAAATCTATCTTATTGTATGCATTTTGTATATTAATTTTAATACAAATTTGATTAATCTATGTGTATTTTTGTATATTTATTTTTATAAAAATATGCTTTATTTTATGGGTATTTTGCATCTTTATTTTCATACAAATTTACATTATTTTATTGATATTCTGTGTATTTATTTTGATATGTTTTTACATTATTCTATGTGTATTTTGTATATATATTTTATATAAAATGTATTTGTTTTCATTTCATACAAATCTACATTATTTTATGTGTTTTTTGTACATGTATTTAAATACAAATCTAACTAGTTATATGTGTATTTTGTATATCTATTTTGTATGTATATTTTCTTAGAAATTTACTCTATTTTATGAGTATTCGTATATATATTTTGATACAAATTTACTTTATTAATGTGTATTTTGCATATCTATTTCAATACAAATTTACTTTATTGTACGTGCATTTTGTATATTTATTTTAATAAAAATTTAATTATTTTATATGTATTTTTGTATATATATTTTTATGCAAATATGCGTTATTATATAGATATTTTGCATCTTTATTTTCATACAAATTTACATTATTTTATTGATATTCTCTTTATTTATTCTGATACGATTTAACATTATTCTATGTGTTTTTTGTATATATTTTTTTTATACATATTTACATTATTTAATGTTCATTTTGTATATATATTTTATCCAAATTTACATTATTTTATGTGTATTTCTTTATATATTTTCATACATATTTACATTATTTTATGTGTTTTTTGTATATATATTTTTCTACGTATTTAAATTATTTTGTGTATTTTGTATATACATTTTCATAAAAAAATTACGTTATTTTATTGTGTGTATAAGTATATATTTTGATACAAATTTTATACAAATTCATGTTAGTTAATGTGTATTTGTATATATATTTTCATACAAATTTATATTATTTTATATGTATTTTTTCATATATTTCATTACAAATTTACCTTATTTTATGTTTATTTTGTATATTTATTTCATTCAATTTTAAATTATTTTGTGTATATTTGTATTTGTATTTAGGTTATTTTATGTGTATTTTGTATATATATTTTCATCCAAAATTACATTATTATATTGGTATTTTCTTAATTTAATTCGATACGAATTTAGATTATTTCATAGGTATTTTGTATACATATTTTTAAACTCATTTACATTATCTAATGTGTGTTTAGTATATATATTTTTATGCAAATTTTATTTATGTTCATTTTTGTACATATATTTTTATAGAAATTTGCGTTATTTTATGTATATAGTTTTATATAAATTTACGTTATTTTATGTGCATTTTGTATATTTATATTTATACAAATACACATTCTTTTATTGCTATATTGTTTATTTATATTTATACGAATTTACATTATTTTATGTGTATTTTGTATACATTTTTTTATACGTATTTACTTAATTTTATGTGTATTTTGTATATGCATTTTTATAGAAATCTACGTTATTTTATGAGTATTCGCATATATATTTTGAAACAAATTTACATTATTTTATATGTATTTTGCATATCTATTTCAATACAAATTTACCTTATTGTATGTGCATTTTGTATATTTATTTTGATACAAATTCAAATATTTTATGTGTATTTTGGTATGAATAATTTTATAAAAAATGCGTTATTTATAAGTATTTTGCATCTAAATTTTCATACAAATTTACATTATTTTATTAATATTCTGTGTATATATTTTGATACGATTTTACATTATTCTATTTGTGTTTTGTATATATTTTTTTTATAAATATTTACATTATTTAATGTGTATTTTGTATATATATTTCATACAAATTTACGTTATTATATGTGTATTTGTTTATATATTTTATTTCAAATTTACATTATTTTATGTGTATTTTGTATATGTATTTCAATAGAAATTAACCTAATTTTATGTGTATTTTGTATATTTCTTTTCATACAAATTTAAATTATTTTTGTGTATTTTTTTATATAGTTTTATACAAATTTAGGTTATTTTATGTACGCATTTACATTATTTAATGTGTGTTTTGTATATATATTTTTGTCCAAAATTAATTTATTTTACGTTCATTTTTGGACATATATTTTTATAGAAATTAGCGTTATTTTATATATATTTGTATATGTTTTCTCATACAAATTTACATTATTTTATTGCTATTTTGTTTATTTAGTTTGATACGAATTACATGATTATATGAGTATTTTGTACATATTTTTTATACGTATTAACATTACTTAATGTGTATTTTGTTTATATATTTTTAAACAAATTTACGTTATTATATGTATTTTTTTTAAATATTTTGATACAAATTTACATTATTTTATGTATTTTGTATATACATTTCAATTCAAATTTAGCTTATTTTATCTGTATTTTGTATATCTATTTTCAAACGAATTTAATTACTTCTGTGTATTTTTGTATATAGTTTTATAAAAACTTACGTTATTTTATGTGTATTTTGTATATTTATATTTATACAAATACACATTCTTTTATTGGTATTTTGTTTATTTATTTTGATAAGAATTTACATTATTTTATGTGTATTTTGTATACATTTTTTTATACGTATTTAATTCATTTTACGTGTATTTTGTATATATATTTTTATACAAATCTACGTTATTTTATGTGTATTCGTATATATATTTTGAAACAAATTTACATTGTTTTATATGTATTTTGCATATCTATTTCAATACAGATTTACCTTATTGTATGTGTATTTTGTATAATTATTTTAATACAAATAAAAAATTTTATGTGTATTTTTGTATATATATTTAAAAAAAATGCGTTATTTTATGGGTATTTTGCTTCTTTATTTTCATACAAATTTACATTATTTTATTAATATTCTGTGTATTTATTTTGATACGATTTTACATTATTCTATTTGTGTTTTGTATATATTTTTTTATACAAATTTACGTTATTTTAAGTGTATTTGTTTATGTATTTTCATTCAAATTTACAGTATTTTATGTGTATTTTGTATATGTATTTCAATAAAAAAATTTACCTAATTTTATGTGTATTTTGTATATTTATTTTCATACAAATTTAAATTATTTTTGTGTATTATTGTATATAGTTTTATACAAATTTATGTTATCTTATGTGTATTTTGTATATTTATTTTCATACAAATACACATTCTTTTATTGACATTTTGTTTATTTATTTTGACGTGAATTTACATTATTTAATGTGTATTTTGTATATATATTTTTATACATATTTACATCCTTTCATGTGTATTTTGTATATTTATAAAAAAATGCGTTATTTTATGGGTATTTTGCATCTTTATTTTCATACAAATTTACATTATTTTATTTACATTCTGTATTTATTTTAATACGATTTTACATTATTCTATTTGTGTTTTGTATATATATTTTTTTATACATATTTACATTATTTAATGAGTATTTTTTATATATATTTTATACAAATTTATGTTAATTTAAGTGTATTTGTTTATATATTTTCATTCAAATTTACATTATTTTATGTGTATTTTGTATATTTATTTTGAATCGAATTTACATTATTTTATGTGTATTTTTTATATATATATATATATATATATATATATATATATATATATATATATATATATATATATATATATATATATATATATATATATATATATATATATATATATATATTTTTATACGTATTTACAACATTTCATGTGTATTTTGAATATATATTTCTATAGAAATCTGCGTTATTTTATTTGTATTCGTATATATATTTTGAAACAAATCTACATTATTTTATGTGTATTTTGTATATATATTTCATTAAAAATTTGCCTTATTTTAAGTTTATTTTTATATCTATTTTCATTCAAATTCAAATCATTTTATGTGTATATATTTACTTGTATTTACGTTATTTTATGTGTATTTTCTATATATATTTTCATTCAAAATTAAAATAAATACACAGAATGTAAATAAAATAATGTAAATTTGTATGAAAATAAAGATGCAAAATACCCATAAAATAACGCATTTTTTTTTAAATATACAAAATACACATGAAAGGATGTAAATATGTATAAAAATATATATACAAAATACACATTAAATAATGTAAATTCACGTCAAAATAAATAAACAAAATGTCAATAAAAGAATGTGTATTTGTATGAAAATAAATTTACAAAATACACATAAGATAACATAAATTTGTAAAAAACTATATACAAAAATACACAAAAATAATTTAAATTTGTATGAAAATAAATATACAAAATACACATAAAAATAGGTAAATTTTTATTGAAATACATATACAAAATACTCATAAAATACTGTAAATTTGAATGAAAATACATAAACAAATACACTTAAAATAACGTAAATACAAAATACACATTAAGTAATGTAAATACTTATAAAAAATATGTACAAAATACACATATAATCATTTAATTCGTATCAAACTAAATAAACAAAATATCAATAAAATAATGTAAATTTGTATGAGAAAACATATACAAATACATATAAAATAACGCTAATTTCTATAAAAATATATATACAAAACACACATTAAATAATGTAAATACGTACATAAAATAACCTAAATTTGTATAAAACTATATACAAAAATACACAAAAATAATTTAAATTTGTATGAAAAGAAATATAGAAAATACACATAAAATTAGGTTAATTTGTATTGAAATACATATACAAAATACACATAAAATAATGTAAATTTTAAAGAAAATATATAAACAAATACACATATAATAACGTAAATTTGTATGAAATATATATACAAAATACACATTAAATAATGTAAATATGTATAAAAAAAATATATACAAAACACAAATAGAATAATGTAAAATCGTATCAAAATTTTCGTTATTATATGTATTTTTATAAATATTTTGATACAAATGTACATTATTTTATGGATTTTGTATATACATTTCAATTCAAATTTAGCTTATTTTATCTGTATTTTGTATATCTATTTTCATACGAATTTAATTACTTATGTGTATTTTTGTATATAGTTTTATATAAATTTACGTTATTTTATGTGTATTTTGTATATTTATATTTATACAAATACACATTCTTTTATTGGTATTTTGTTTATTTATTTTGATACGAACTTACATTATTTTATGTGTATTTTGTATACATTTTTTTATACGTATTTACTTCATTTTATGTGTATTTTGTATATATATTTTTATAGAAATCTACGTTATTATATGTGTATTTGTATATATATTTTGAAACAAATTTACATTGTTTTATATGTATTTTGCATATCTATTTCAATACAAATTTACCTTATTGTATGTGTTTTTTGTATATTTATTTTAACACAAATTTAATTTTTTGATGTGTATTTTGGTATATATATTTTTATAAATAAAAAAAAGCGTTATTTTATGGGTATTTTGCTTCTTTATTTTCATACAAATTTACATTATTTTATTAATATTCTGTGTATTTATTTTGATACGATTTTACATTATTCTATTTGTGTTTTGTACATATTTTTTTATACAAATTTACGTTATTTTAAGTGTATTTGTTTATGTATTTTCATTCAAATTTACATTATTTTATGTGTATTTTGTGTATGTATCTCAATACAAATTTACCTAATTTTATGTGTATTTTGTATATTTATTTCTATACAAATTTAAAATATTTTTGTGTATATTTGTATATAGTTTGATACAAATTTAGGTTATTTTATGTGTATTTTGTATATCTATTTTCATACAAATACACATTCTTTTATTTATATTTTGTTTATTTATTTTGACGCGAATTTACATTATTTAATGTGTATTTTGTATATATATATTTCTATACGAATTTACATCATTTCATGTGTATTTTGTATAGTATATATATATATATATATATATATATATATATATATATATATATATATATATATATATATATATATATATATATATATATATATATATATATATATATATATATATATATATATATATATATATATATATATATATATTGTTTATTTATTTTGATACTAATTTACATTATTTTATATGTATTTTGTATACATTTTTTTATACGTTTTACTTAATTTTATGTGTATTTTGTATATATATTTTTATAGAAATCTACCTTATTTCATGTGTATTCGTATATATATTTTGAAACAAATTTAAATTGTTTATATGTATTTTGCATATCTATTTTTGTGTATTCTGTATTTATTTTTGTTATACATAGAATAATGTAAAATCGTTTCAAAATAAGTACACAGAATATCAATAAAATAATTTAAATTTGTATGAAAATAAAGATGCAAAATACCTATAAAATAAAGCATTTTTTTTTAATACATATACAAAAATACACATAGAATAATTAAATGTGTTAAAATTAATATGCAAAATGCACATACAATAAGGTAAGTTTGTATTGAAAAAAAAAAGCAAAATACACATAAAAATGTGTAAATTTGTTTCAAAATATATATACGAATACACATAAAATAACGTTGATTTCTATAGGAATATATATACAAAATAGACATGAAATGATGTAAATACGTATAAAAATATATCCAAATTACACATTAAATACTGTAAATTCGCGTCAAAATAAATAAACAAAATATCAATAAAAGATTGTGTATTTGTATGAAAATAGATATAGTAAATACACATAAAATAACCTAAATTTGTATCAAACTATATTCTAAAATACACAAAAATATTTTAAATTTGTATGAAAATAAATATACAAAATACACATAAAATTAGGTAGATTTGTATTGAAATACATATACAAAATACACATAAAATAATGTAAATTTGAATGAAAAGACATAGACAAATACACTTAAAATAACGTAAATTTGTATAAAAAAAAATATACAAAACACAAATAGAATAATGTAAAATCGTATCAAAATAAATACACAGAATATTAATAAAATAATGTATATTTGTATGAACATAAAGAGGCAAAATCCCCATAAAATAACGCATTTTTTTTATTTATAAAAATATATATACCAAAATACACATAAAAAAAATTAAATTTGAATTAAAATAAATATATAAAAAACACATACAATAAGGTAAATTTGTATTGAAATAGATATGCAAAATACATATAAAACAATGTAAATTTGTTTCAAAATATATATACGAATACACATAAAATAACGTAGATTTCTATAAAAATATATATACAAAATACACATAAAATGAAGTAAATACGTATAAAAAAATGTATACAAAATACACATAAAATATCGTAAATTCGTATCAAAATAAATATACAAAATACCAATAAAAGAATGTGTATTTGTATAAATATAAATATACAAAATACACATAAAATAACGTAAATTTATATAAAACTATATACAAAAATACACAGAAGTATTTTAATTTGTATGAAAATAGATATACAAAATAAGGTAAATTCGTTTCGAATTCAATAAAATAAATTCAGATAAAAGAAAGTGTATTTGTAGAATAAATAAATATACAAAATACACATAAAATAACGAAAATTTGTTTGAAAATATAAAAAAAAATAAGCAAAAATAATTTAAATTTGTATGAAAATAAATATACAAAATACACATGTATTTTGTATATCTATTTTCACACAAATTTAATTACTTTTGTGTATTTTTGCATATAGTTTTATATAAATTTACGTTATTTTATTTGTATTTTGTATATTTATATTTATACAATACACATTTTTTTATTAGTATTTTGTTTATTTATTTTGATACGAGTTTACATTATTTTATGTGTATTTTGTATACCTTTTTTTATACGTATTTACTTCATTTTATGTGTATTTTGTATATTTATTTTCATAGAAATCTACGTTATTTTATGTGTATTCGTATATATATTTTGAAAAAAATTTACATGGTTTTATATGTATTTTGCATATCTATTTCAATACAAATTTACCTTATTGTATGTGCATTTTGTATATTTATTTTAATACAAATTCAAATATTTTATGTGTGTCTTGGTATAAATATTTTTATAAAAAATGCGTTATTTTATGGGTATTTTGCATCTTAATTTTCATACAAATTTACATTATTTTATTAATATTCTGTGTATTTATTTTGATACGATTTTATATTATTCTATTTGTGTTTTGTATATATATTTTTATACATATTTACATTATTTAATGTGTATTTTTTATATATATTTTATACATATATACGTTGTTTTAAGTGTATTTGTTTATATATTTTCATTCAAATTTACATTATTTTTTGTGTATTTTGTAAATGTATTTCAATACAAATTTACCTAATTTTATGTGTATTTTGTATATTTATTTTCATACAAATTAAAATTATTTTGTGTATTTTTGTATATAGTTTTATACAAATTTAGGTGATTTTATGTGTATATTGTATATCTATTTTCATACAAATACACATTCTTTTATTGATATTTTGTTTATTTATTTTGACGCGAATTTACATTATTTAATGTGTATTTTATATATATATTTTTATACGTGTTTACATCATTTGATGTGCATTTTGTATATATATTTCTATAGAAATCTACGTTGATTTATGAGTATTCGTATATAGATTTTGAAATAAATTTACACTGTTTTATGTGTATTTTGCATATTTTTTCAATACAAATTTACCTTATTGTATATGCATTTTGTATATTAATTTTAATACAAATTTAATTATGCTATGTGTATTTTTGTATATGTAATTTATAAAATATGCTTTATTTTATGGGTATTTTGCATTTTATTTTCATACAAATTTACATTATTTTATTCTGTTTATTTTTTTTTTTTTTGAAACATTTTACATTATTCTATGTATTTTGTATATCTATTTGATACATATTTACTTAATTTATGTGTATTTTGTATATATATTTTTATAGAAATCTACGTTATTTTATATGTATTCGTATATATTTTGAAACAAATTTACATTGTTTTATATATTTTTTTGCATATCTCTTTCAATACAAGTTTACCTTATTGTATGTGCATTTTGTATATTTACTTCAATACAAATTTAAATATTTTATGTGTATTTTGGTATATATATTTTTATAAGAAATGCGCTATTTGATGGGAATTTTGCATCTTTATTTTCATACAAATTTACATTATTTTATTAAAATTCGGTGTATTTATTTTGATACGATTTCACATTATTCTATTTGTTTTTTGTATATATATTTTTTATACATATTTACATTAATTAATGTGTATCTTGCATATATATTTCATACATATTTATTATCTATTATTTATTTTCATACAAATACACATTCTTTTCATGATATTTTGTTTATTTATTTTGACACGAATTTAATTAGATATGTATTTTGTATATATATTATACATATTTACATAATTTCATGTGTATTTTGTATATATATTTCTATAGAAATCTACGTTATTTTATGTGTATTCGTATATATATTTTGAAACAAATTTACTTAGTTTTATATGTATTTTTGAATATCTCTTTCAATACATATTTACCTTACTGTATATGCATTTTGTATATTTATTTCAATACAAATTTAAATATTTTATGTGTATTTTGGTATATATATTTTAAAATAATGCGCTATTTTATAGAATTTTGCATCTTTCTTTTCATACAAATTTACATTATTTTATTGATATTCTGTGTATTTATATTGATAGGATTTTACATTATTCTATTTCTTTTTTGTAAATATTTTTTTATACACATTTACATTATTTAATGTGTATCTTGCATATATATTTTATACAAATTTACGTTATTTTAAGTGTATTTGTTTATATATTTTCATTCAAATTTACATTATTCTATGTGTATTTTGTATATGTATTTCAATACAAATTTACCTAATTTTATGTGTATTTTGTATATTTCTTTTCATACAAATTTTAAATATTTTTGTGTATTTTTGTTTATAGTTTTATACAAATTTAGGTTATTTTATGTACGCATATACATTATTTAATGTGTGTTTTGTATATATATTTTTATGCAAATTTACTTTATTTTATGTGCATTTTTGTACATATATTTTTTTAGAAATTTGCGTTATCTTATGTGCATTTGTATATGTTATCTCATACAAATTTACATTATTTGATTGCTATTTTGTTTATTTATTTTGATACGAATGAAAATAGATATACAAAATATACATAAAATAAACTAAATTTGTATTGAAATATATATACAAAATACATAAAATAATGTAAATTTGTATCAAAATATTTTAACAGATGCGCATAAAATAACGTAAATTTGTTTTAAAATATACAAAATACACATTTAAATAATGTAAATATGTATAAAAAAATATATACAAAAAACAAATAGAATAATGTAAAATCGTATCAAAATAAATACACTAAATATTAATAAAACAATGTAAATTTGTATGAAAATAAAGATGCAAAATATCCATTAAATAACTCATTTTTTTATCAAAATATATATACCAAAATACACTTGAAAAAATTTATTTGTATTAAAAATAAATATACAAATTACACATACAATAAGGTAAATCTGTATTGAAATAGATATGCAAAATACATATAAAACAATGTAAATTTGTTTCAAAATATATATACGAATACACATAAAATAACGTAGATTTGTATAAAAAATATATATACAAAATACACATAAAATGAAGTAAATACGTATAAGAAAATGTATACAAAATACACATAAAATAATGTAAATTCGTATCAAAATAAATAAACAAAATACCAATAAAAGAATGTGTATTTGTATAAATATAAATATACAAAATACACATAAAATAACGTATTTTTTTTAAACTATATACAAAAATACACAGAAGTTATTAAATTCGTATGAAAATAGATATACAAAATACAGATAAAATAAGCTAAATTTGAATTGAAATGTATATAGAAAATACATAAAATAATGTAAATTTGTATCAAAATATTTATAAAAATACTTATAATAACGCAAATTTGTTTAAAAATATATAAACAAAATACACATTAAGTAATGTAAATACGTATAAAAAATATGTACAAAATACACATATAATCATGTAATTCGTATCAAACTAAATAAACAAAATATCAATAAAATAATGTAAATTTGTATGAGAAAACATATACAAATACATATAAAATAACGCTAATTTCCATAAAAATATATGTCCAAAAATGAACGTAAAATAAAGTAACTTTGGATAAAAATATATATACAAAACACATATTAAATAATGTAAATCCGTACATAAAATAACCTAAATTTGTATAAAACTATATACAAAAATACACAAAAATAATTTAAATTTGTATGAAAAGAAATATACAAAATACACATAAAATTAGATTAATTTCTCTTATAATACATAAACAAAATACATATAAAATAATGTAAATTTGAAAGAAAATATATAAACAAACACACATATAATAACGTAAATTTGTTTGAAATATATAATCAAAATACACATTAAATAATGCAAATATGTATAAAAAATATATATACAAAACACAAATAGAATAATGTAAAATCGTATCAAAATATATACACAGAATATTAATAAAATAATGTAAATTTGTATGAAAATTAAGATGCAAAATACCTATAAAATAACGCATTTTTTATAAAAATATTGATACCAAAATACACATAAAATATTTGATTTTGTATTAAAATAAATATACAAAATGCACATACAATCAGGTAAATTTGTATTGAAATAGATATGCAAAATACACATAAAATAATGTAAATTCGTATCAAAATAAATAAACAAAATTTCCTCTAAAATAAAGTATATGTGTAGGAAAATATATATACAAAATACAAATAAAATAAAAAAAATTGTATAAAAATAATACAAAAATACAGAAAAATATTTTAAATTTGTTTGAAAATAGATATGCAAAATACAAATGAAATTAGGCAAATTTTTATTGAAATACATATACAAAATACACTTAAAATAATGTAAATTTGTATGAAATATAAACAAATACACATAAGATAACGTAAATTTCCATAAAATATATGTACAAAATATACATTAAATAATGTAAATATGTCTAAAAATATATATACAAAATACATAGAATAACGTAAAATCGTATCAAAATAAATAAACAGACAATCAATAAAATAAAATAAATTTGTATGAAAATAAAGATGCAAAATACCCATATAATAACGCATATTTGTTTAAAAATATATATCCAAAAATACACATAAAATATTTAAATTTGCATCAAAATAAATATACAAAAGGCACATACAATAAAGAAAATTTGTATTGAAATAGATATGCGATATATATATATATATATATATATATATATATATATATATATATATATATATATATATATATATATATATATATATATATCTATATATATATATATATATATCTATATAAATATATATATATATATATATATATATATATATATATATATATATATATATATATATATATATATATCGCATATATATTCAAAATACATATAAAATTATGTAAATAAGTATAAAAATATATATATCAAATACACCTAAAATAATGAAAACTCGCATCAAAATAAATAAACAAAATTCCGATAAAAGAACGTATATTTGTAGGAAAATAAATATACAAAATTCACATAAAATTACGAAAATTTGAATAAAAATATATACTAAACTACACAAAATTAATTTCAATTTGTATGGAAATAGATATACATAATACACATATAATTAGTTAAATTTGTATTTAAATACATGTACAAAATACACATAAAATAATGTAAATTTGTATGAAATGAAAACAAATTCACATAAAATAACGTTCATTTGTATGAAATATATATACAAAATATACATTGAATAATGTAAAATCGTATCAAAATAAATACACAGAATATCAATATAATTCTATAAAAATATATATACAAAATACACATAAAATTAAGTAAATACGTATAAAAAAATGTATACAAAATACACATAAAATAATGTATTTTCGAATTAAAATAAATGTAAATTTGAATGAAAATATAAAAAGAAATACACTTAAAATAACGTAAATTTGTATAAAATATATAAGCAAGATACACATTAAATAATGTAAATGTGTATAAAAAAATATATACAAAAAACAAATAGAATAATGTAAAATCGTATCAAAATAAATACACAGAATATCAATAAAATAATGTAAATTTGTATGAAAATAAAGATGCAAAATTCCCAAAAATTATCGCATTTTTTATAAAAATATATATACCAAAATACACATAAAATATTTAAATTTGTATTGAAATAAATATACAAAATGCATATACAGTAAGGTAAATTTGTATTAAAAGAGATATTCAAAAATACATATAAAACAATGTAAATTTGTTTCAAAATACATATACGAATACACATAAAATAAAGTAGATTTCTATAGAAATATATATACAAAATACATATGAAATTATGTAAATACGTATAAAAATATATATACAAAATACATATCAAATAATGTAAATTCGTGTCAAAATAAATCAACAAAATATCATGAAAAGAATGTGTGTTTGTATAAAAATAGATAATAGATAATAAATTTGTATAAAATATATATGCAAGATACTCATTAAATAATGTAAATATGTATAAAAAAGTATATACAAAAAACAAATAGAATAATGTAAATTCGTATCAAAATAAATACACCGAATATTAATAAAATAATATAAATTTGTATGAAAATAAAGATGCAAAATTCCCATAAAATAGCGCATTTCTTATAAAAATATATATACCAAAATACACATAAAATATTTAAATTTGTATTGAAATAAATATACAAAATGCACATACAATAAGGTAAATTTGTATTGAAAGAGATATGCAAAAATACATATAAAACAATGTAAATTTGTTTCAAAATATATATACGAATACAAATAAAAAAAACGTAGATTTCTATAAAAATATATACAAAATACACATAAAATTAAGTAAATACGTATAAAAAAATGTGTATTTGTAAAATATAAATATTCAAAATACACATAAAATATCGTAAATTTGTATAAAACTGTATACAAAAATACACAGAAGTAATTAAATTTGTATGAAAATATATATACAAAATACAGCTAAAATAAGCTAAATTTGAATTGAAATGTACATACAAAATACATGAAATAATGTAAATCTGTATCAAAATATTTATATACATACATATAATAACGTAGATTTGTTTAAAGATATATAAACAAAATACACATTAAGTAATGTAAATACGTATAAAAAATATGTACAAAATACACATATAATCATGTAATTCGTATCAAAATAAATAAACAAAATAGCAATAAAATAATGTAAATATGTATGAGAAAAAATATACAAATAACGCAAATTTCTATAAAAATATATGTACAAAAAGGCACATAAAATAAAGAAAATTTGCAAAATATATATATATATATATATATATATATATATATATATATATATATATATATATATATATATATATATATATATATATATATATATATATATATATATATATATATATATATATATATATATATATATATATATATATATATACAAAACACACACTAAATAATGTAAATGCGTACATAAAATAACCTAAATTTGTATAAAACTATATACAAAAATACACAAAAATATTTAAAATTTGTTTGAAAAGAAATATACAAAATACACATAAAATTAGGTAAATTTGTATTGAAATACATATAAAAAATACACATCAAATAATGTAAATTTGAATGAAAATATATAAACAAATACACTTAAAATAACGTAAATTTGTATAAAATATATATGCAAGATACACATTAAATAATGTAAATGTGTATAAACAATATATATACAAACAACAAATAGACTAATGTAAAATCGTATCAAAATAAATACACAGAATATCAATAAAATAATGTAAATTTTTATGAAAATAAAGATTAAAAATTCACAAAATATCGCATTTTTATAAAAATATATTTACCAAAATACACATAAAATATTTAAATTTGTATTGAAATAAATATACAAAATGCATATACAGTAAGGTAAATTTGTATTGAAAGAGATATTCAAAAATACATATAGAACAATGTAAATTTGTTTCAAAATATATATACGAATACACATAAAATAAAGTAGATTTCTATAAAAATATATATACAAAATACATATGAAATTATGTAAATAAGTATAAAAATATATATACAAAATACATATCAAATAATGTAAATTCGTGTCAAAATAAATAAACAAAATATCATGAAAAGAATGTGTATTTGTATGAAAATATATAATAGATAATAAATTTGTATAAAATATATATGCAAGATACACTTTAAATAATGTAAATATGTATAAAAAAGTATATACAAAAAACAAATAGAATAATGTAACATCGTATCAAAATAAATACACAGAATATTAATAAAATAATGTAAATTTGTATGAAAATAAAGATGCAAAATTCCCATAAAATAGCGCATTTCTTATAAAAATATATATACAAAATACACATAAAATATTTAAATTTGCATTGAAATAAATATACAAAATGCACATACAATAAGGTAAATTTGTATTGAAAGAGATATAAAACAATGTAAATTTGTTTCAAAATATATATACGAATAGAAATAAAAAAACGTAGATTTCTATGAAAATATATATACAAAATACACATAAAATTAAGTAAATACGTATAAAAAAAATGTATACAAAATACACATAAAATAATGTAATTTCGAATTAAAATAAATGTAAATTTGAATGAAAATATAAAAACAAATACACTTAAAATAACGTAAATTTGTATAAAATATATATGCAAGATACACATTAAATAATGTAAATATGTATAAAAAAAATACAAAAAACAAATAGAATAATGTAAAGTCGTATCAAAATAAATACACAGAATATCAATAAAATAATGTAAATTTGTATGAAAATAAAGATGCAAAATTCCCAAAAATTATCGCATTTTTTATAAAAATATATTTACCGAAATAGACATAAAATATTTAAATTTGTATTGAAATAAATATACAAAATGCATATACAGTAAGGTAAATTTGTATTAAAAGAGATATTCAAAAAAACATATAAAACAATGTATATTTGTTTCAAAATATATATACGAATACACATAAAATAAAGTAGATTTCTATAGAAATATATATACAAAATACATATGAAATTATGTAAATACGTATAAAAATATATATACAAAATACATATCAAATAATGTAAATTCGTGTCAAAATAAATAAACAAAATATCATGAAAAGAATGTGTATTTGTATAAAAATATATAAAATGTAATAAATTTTTATAAAAAATATATATGCAAGATACTCATTAAATAATGTAAATATGTAAAAAAAAGTATATACAAAAAACAAATAGAATAATGTAAATTCGTATCAAAATAAATACACAGAATATTAATAAAATAATGTAAATTTGTATGAAAATAAAGATGCAAAATTCCCATAAAATAGCGCATTTCTTATAAAAATATATATACCAAAATACACATAAAATTTTTAAATTTGTATTGAAATAAATATACAAAATGCTCATACAATAAGGTAAATTTGTATTGAAAGAGATATGCAAAAATACATATAAAACAATGTAAATTTGTTTCAAAATATATATACGAATACAAATAAAAAAACGTAGATTTCTATAAAAATATATACAAAATACACATAAAATTAAGTAAATACGTATAAAAAATGTATACAAAATACACATAAAATAATGTAAATTCGATTTAAAATAAATAAACAAAATACCAATAAAAGAATGTGTATTTGGATAAATATAAATATAAAAAATACATATACGAAATAAAATAAGGTAAATTTATATAAAATATATACAAAATACACATAAAATAATGTAAATTTATATGAAAATATATACAAATACATAAAATACCATGATTTTGTATAAAATTATATTCAAAATAAATATTAAATAATGTTTAAGCGTTTATTTTTATATATATACAAAACAAATTAAATTCGTTATTTATGTGTATTTTGTATATTTATTAATCAAAATATACTTTATTTTTATAAACTCTGAATTTTGTTTATTGAATTTGAAACGAATTTACCTTATTTTGTATATCTATTTTCATAATAATTAAAATACTTCTGTATATTTTTGTATATAGTTTTATATAAATTTACGTTATTAATTATATGTGTATTTTGTATATTTATATTTATACAAATACACATTCTTTTATTGGTATTTTGTATATTTATTTTGATGCGAATTTACATTATTTTATGTGTATTTTGTATACATTTTTTTAAACGTATTTACTTCATTTTATGTGTATTTTGTATATATATTTTTATAGAAATGTACGTTATTTTATGTGTATTCGTATATATATTTTGAAACAAATTTACATTGTTTTATATGTATTTTGCATATCTATTTCAATACAAATTTACCTTATTGTATGTGTTTTTTAAATATTTATTTTAATACAAATTTTTTTGTGTGTATATTGGTATATATATTTTTATAAATGAAAAAAAAGCGTTATTTTATGGGTATTTTGCCTCTTTATTTTCATACAAATATACATTATTTTATTAATATTCTGTGTATTTATTTTGATACGATTTTACATTATTCTATTTGTGTTTTGTATATATTTTTTTATACAAATTTACGTTATTTTAAGTGTATTTGTCTATGTCTTTTCATTCAAATTTACATTATTTTATGTGTATTTTGTATATGTATTTCAATACAAATCTCCCTAATTTTATGTGTATTTTGTATATTTATTTTCATACAAATTTAAAATATTTTTGTGTATTTTAGAATATAGTTTGATACAAATCTAGGTTATTTTATGTGTATTTTGTATATCTATTTTCATACAAATACACATTCTTTTATTGATATTTTGTTTATTTATTTTGACGCGAATTTACAGTATTTAATGTGTATTTTGTATATATTTTTATACGTATTTACATCATTTAATGTGTATTTTGTATATATATTCCTATAGAAATCAACGTTATTTTATGTGTATTCGTATATATATTGTGAAACAAATTTACACTGTTTCAATACAAACTTACCTTATTGTATGTGCATTTTGTATGTTAATTTTAACACATGTTTAATTATTCTATGTGTATTTTTGTATATGTATTTAAAAAAAAAAGCTTTATTTTATAGGTATTTTGCATCTTTATTTTCATACAAATTTAAATTATTTTATTGATATTCTGTGTACTTATTTTGATACGATTTTACATTATTCTATGTATAACAAAAATAAATACAGAATACACAAAAATAGATATGCAAAATACACATAAACAATGTGAATTTGTTTCAAAATATATATACGAATACACATGAAATAAGGTAGATTTCTATAAAAATATATATACAAAATACACATAAAACGTATAAAAAATGTATACAAAATACACATAAAATAATTTAAATTAATATCAAAATAAATAAACAAAATACCAATAAAAGAATGTGTATTTGTATAAATATATATATATATATATATATATATATATATATATATATATATATATATATATATATATATATATATATATATATATATATATATATATATATATATATATATATATATATATATATATATATATATATATATATATATATATATATATATATATATATATATATATATATATATATATATATATATATATATACATATACATTAATAAATATATTAAATACTATACAAAATACACATGAAATGATGTAAATTCGTATAGAAATATATATACAAAATACACATTAAATAATGTAAATTCGCGTCAAAATAAATAAACAAAATATAAATAAAAGAATGTGTATTTGTATAAAAATAGATATACAAAATACACATAAAATAACCTAAATTTGTGTCAAACTATATACAAAAATACACAAAAATATTTTAAATTTGTATTGAAATAAATATACAAAATACACATAAAATTAGGTAAATTTGTATTGAGATACTTACACAAAATACTCAAAAAATAATGTAAATTTGAATGAAAATACATAAACAAATACACTTAAAATAACGTAAATTTGTATAAAATAATATGTACAAAACACAAATAGAATAATGTAAAATCGTATCAAAATAAATACACAGAATATTAATAAAGTAATGTAAATTTGAATGAAAATAATGAAGCAAAATACCCATAAAATAACGCATTTTTTTTTATTTATAAAAATATATATACCAAAATACACATCAAAAAATTAAATTTGTGTTAAAATAAATATACAAAAAACACATACAATAAGGTAAATTTGTATTGAAATAGATATGCAAAATACATATAAAACAATGTAAATTTGTTTCAAAATATATATACGAATACACAAAAAATAACGTAGATTTCTATAAATATATATATACAAAATACACATAAAATGAAGTAAATACGTATAAAAAAATGTATAAAAAATACACATAAAATAATGTAAATTCGTATCAAAATAAATATACAAAATACCAATAAAAGAATGTGTATTTGTATAAATATAAATATACAAAATACACATAAAATAACGTAAATTTATATAAAACTATATACAAAAATACACAGAAGTAATTAAATTCGTATGAGAATAGATATACAAAATACAGATAAAATAAGCTAAATTTGAATTGAAATGTATATACAAAATACATAAAATAATGTAGATTTGTATCAAAATATTTATAAAAATACATATAATAACGAAAATTTTGATACGATTTTACATTATTGTATTTGTGTTTTGTATATATTTTTTTTATACATATTTACATTATTTAATGTGTATTTTGTATATATATTTCATACAAATTTACGTTATTATATGTGTATTTGTTTATATATTTTCTTTAAAATTTACATTATTTTATGTGTATTTTGTATATGTATTTCAATACAAATTAACCTAATTTTATGTGTATTTTCTATATTTCTTTTCATACAAATTTAAATTATTTTTGTGTATTTTTGTATATAGTTTTATACAAATTTAGGTTATTTTATGTACGCATTTACATTATTTAATGTGTGTTTTATATATATTTTTTTATCCATAGTTACTTTATTTTACTCTCATTTTTGGACATATATTTTTATAGAAATTAGCGTTATTTTATATGTATTTGTATATGTTTTCTCATACAAATTTACATTATTTTATTGATATTTTGTTTATTTAGTTTGATACGAATTAAATGATTATATGTGTATTTTGTACATATTTTTTATACGTATTTACATTACTTAATGTGTATTTTGTTTTTACGTTATTTTAAGTGTATTTGTTTATGTATTTTCATTCAAATTTACAGTATTTTATGTGTATTTTGTATATGTATTTCAATACAAATTTACCTATTTTTATGTGTATTTTGTATATTTATTTTCATATAAATTTAAATTATTTTTGTGTATTTTTGTATATAGTTTTATACAAATTTATGTTATATTATGTATATTTTGTATATTTATTTTCATACAAATACACATTCTTTTATTGACATTTTGTTTATTTATTTTGACGTGAATTTACATTATTTAATGTGTATTTTGTATATATATTTTTATACATATTTACATCTTTTCATGTGTATTTTGTATATTTAAAAAAAAATGCGTTATTTTATGGGTATTTTGCATCTTTATTTTCATACAAATTTACATTATTTTATTTACATTCTGTGTATTTATTTTAAAACGATTTTACAGTATTCTATTTGTGTTTTGTATATATATTTTTTATACATATTTACATTATTTAATGAGTATTTTTTATATATATTTTATACAAATTTATGTTAATTTAAGTGTATTTGTTTATATATTTTCATTCAAATTTACATTATTTTATGTGTATTTTGTATATGTATTTCTTTACAAATTTACCAAATTTTATGTGTATTTTGTATATATATTTTCATACAAATTTAACTTATGTTTGTGTATTTTTATATATAGTTTTATACAAATTTATGTTATTTTATGTGTATTTTGTATATGTATTTTCATACAAATACACATTCTTTTATTGATATTTTAACTATTTATTTTTTTATATAAATATTCAAATTTATATACTATATACAAAATACACATAAAATTAAGTAAATACGTATAAAAAAATGTAAACAAAATACACATAAAATAATGTAAATTCGAAACAAAATAAATAAACAAAATACCAATAAAAGAATGTATATCTATTTATTTTAATACAAAATCTAATATTTTGTGTTTTTTCGTACATATATTTTTATAAAAAATGTTTTATTTTATGGGTATTTTGCATCTTAATTTTCATACAAATTTACATTATTTTATTAATATTTTCTGTATTTATTTTGATATGATTTTACATTATTTTATTAATGTTTTGTATATATTTAATTTTATACATATTTACATTATTTAATGTGTTTTTTGTATATATATTTGATACATATTTACGTTATTTTATGTAATTTTATGTGTATTTGTTTATATATTTTGACACAAATTTACAATATTTTATGGGTATTTTGTATATATATTTTTATAGAAATCTACGTTATTTTATGTGTATTCGTATATATATTTTGAAACAAATTTACATTGTTTTATATGTATTTTTGCATATCTCTTTCAATACAAGTTTACCTTATTGTATGTGCATTTTGTATAATTATTTCAATACAAATTTAAATATTTTATGTGTATACATGTACCAAAAAACCATAAAATAATGTAGATTTGTATGAAATGAAAACAAATACTTTTTATATAAAATATATATACAAAATGCACATAGAATAATGTAAAATCATATTAAAATAAATACACAGAATATCAATAAAATAATGTAAATTTGTATGAAAATAAAGATGCAAAATACCCTTAAAATAAAGCATATTTTTATAAAAATACATATACAAAAATACACATAGATTAATCAAATGTGTATTAAAATTAATATACAAAATGCACATACAATAAGGTAAATTTGTATTGAAAAAATATGCAAAATACACATAAAACAATGTAAATTTGTTTCATAATATATATACGAATACACATAAAATAACGCAGATTTCTATAGAAATATATATACAAAATACACTTGAAATAATGTAAATACGTATAAAAATATATATACAAAATACATTTTAAGTAATGTTACTTCGTGTCAAAATAAATAAACAAAATATCATGAAAAGAATGTGTATTTGTATGAAAATATATATACAAAATACACATAAAATAACCTAAATTTGTATAAAACTATAAACAAAAATACAAAAAAATAATTTAAACTTTTATGAAAATAAATATACAAAAAACATATAAAATTAGGTAAATTTGTATTGAAATACATATACAAAATACACATAAAATAATGTAAATTTGAATGAAAATATATAAACATATAGACTTAAAATAACGTAAATTTGTATCAAATATATATACAAAAAACACATTAAATAATGTAAATATGTATAAAAAATATATATACAAAACACAAATAAAATAATGTAAAATCGTATGAAAATAAATACAGAAAATATTAATAAAATAATGTATATTTGTATGAAAATTAAGATGCAAAATACCCATAAAATAAAGCATATTTATTTAAAAATACATATACAAAAATACACATAGAATAATTAAATTTGTATTAAAATTAATATACAAAATGCACGTACAATAAGGTAAATTTGTATTGAAAAAATATACAAAATGCACATTAAAGCGTAAATTTGTTTAAAAATCTATATACGAATACACGTAAAGTATATATTTCTATAGAAATATATATACAAAATACACATGAAATGATGTAAATACGTATAAATATATATATATATATATATATATATATATATATATATATATATATATATATATATATATATATATATATATATATATATATATATATATATATATATATATAGATATATATATATATATATATATATATATACAAAATACACATTAAATAATTTAAATTCTCGTAAAAATAAATAAACAAAATATCAATAAAAGAATGTGTATTTGTATGAAAATAGATATACAAAATACTCATAAAATAACCTAAGTTTGTATAAAACTATATACAAATATACACAAAAATAATTTAAATTTGAATGAAAATAAATATACAAAATACACAAAATTAGGTAAATTTGTATTGAAATACATTTACAAAATACACATAAAAAAATGGAAATTTGAATGAAAATATATAAATATATACACTTTAAATAGCGTAAATTTGTATCAAATATATATACAAAATACTAATTAAATAATGTAAATATGTATAAAAAAAATATATACAAAACACAAATAGAATAATGTAAAATCGTATCAAAATAAATACAGAGAATATTAATTAAATAATGCTAATTTGTATGAAAATAAAGATGCAAAATAGCCATAAAATAACGCATTTTTTATAAAAATATATATACCAAAATACACATAAAATTTTAAAATTTGTATTAAAATAAATTTAAAAAAATGTACATACTGTAAGGTAAATTTGTATTGAAATAGATATGCAAAATACATATAAAACAATGTAAATTTGTTTCAAAATATATATACGAATACACATAAAATAACGTTGATTTCTATAAAAATATATACAAAATACACATAAAAAATGTGTATCTTGCATATATATTTCATACAAATTTATTATCTAATATTTATTTTCATGCAAATACACATTCTTTTCATGATATTTTGTTTATATATTTTGACACGAATTTACCTAGATATGTATTTTGTATATATATTTTTATACGTATTTACATAATTTCATGTGTATTTTGTATATATATTTCTATAGAAATCTACGTTATTTTATGTGTATTCGTATATATATTTTGAAACAAATTAGATTTGTTTTATATGTATTTTTGAATATCTCTTTCAATACATATTTACCTTACTGTATATGCATTTTGTATATATATTTCAATACAAATTTAAATATTTTATATGTATTTTGGAATATATATTTAAAAAAAAAAATGCGCTATTTTATGGGAATTTTGCATCTTTCTTTTCATACAAATTTAAATTATTTTATTGATATTCTGTGTATTTATATTGATAGGATTTTACATTATTCTATTTCTTTTTTGTATATATTTTTTTATACACATTTACATTATTTAATGTGTATCTTGCATATATATTTTATACAAATTTACGTTATTTTAAGTGTATTTGTTTATATATTTTCATTCAAATTTACATTATTTTATGTGTATTTTGTATATGTATTTTAATAAAAATTTACCTAATTTTATGTGTATTTTGTATATTTCTTTTCATACAAATTTTAAATATTTTTGTGTATTTTTGTATATAGTTTTATACAAATTTAGGTTATTTCATGTACGCATTTACATTATTTAATGTGTGTTTTGTATATATATTTTTATGCAAATTTACTTTATTTTATGTGCATTTTTGTACATATATTTTTTTAGAAATTTGCGTTATTTTACGTGTATTTGTATATGTTTTCTCATACAAATTTATATTATTTTATTGCTATTTTGTTTATTTATTTTGATACGAATGAAAATAGATATACAAAATATACATAAAATAAACTAAATTTGTATTGAAATATATATACAAAATACATAAAATAATGTAAATTTTGTATCAAAATATTTTAACAGATGCGCATAAAATAACATAAATTTTTTTAAAAATATACAAAATACACATTAAATAATGTAAATATGTATAAAAAAATATATACAAAACACTAATAGAATAATGTAAAATCGTATCAAAATAAATACACAGAATATTAATAAAACAATGTAAATTTGTATGAAAATAAAGATGCAAAATACCCATTAAATAACGCATTTTTAAAAAAAAATATATATACCAAAATACACATGAAAAAATAAATTTGTATTAAAATAAATATACAAAATACACATACAATAACGTAAATTTGTATTGAAATAGATATGAAAAATACATATAAAACAATTTAAATTTGTTTCAAAATATATATACGAATACACATAAAATAACGTAGATTTGTATAAAAATATATCTACAAAATACACATAAAATGAAGTAAATACGTATAAGAAAATGTATACAAAATACACATAAAATAATGTAAATTCGTTTCAAAATAAATAAACAAAATACCAATAAAAGAATGTGTATTTGTATAAATATAAATATACAAAATACACATAAAATAACGTAAATTTGTATAAAACTATATACAAAAATACACAGAAGTTATTAAATTCGTATGAAATAGATACACAAAATACAGATAAAATAAGCTAAATTTGAATTGAAATGTATATACAAAATACATAAAATAATGTAAATTTGTATCAAAATATTTATAAAAATACATTTAATAACGTAAATTTGTTTAAAAATATATAAACAAAATACACATTAAGAAATGTAAATACGTATAAAAAATATGTACAAAATACACATATAATCATGTAACTCGTATGAAAATAAATAAACAAAAAAGTTTATACAAAAAACAAATAGAATAATGTGACATCGTATTAAAATAAATACACCGAATATTAATAAAATAATGTAAATTTGTTTGAAAATAAAGATGCAAAATTCCCATAACATAGCGCATTTCTTATAAAAATATATATACCAAAATACACATAAAATATTTAAATTTGCATTGAAATAAATATACAAAATGCACATACAATAAGGTAAATTTGTATTGAAAGAGATATGCAAAAATACATATAAAACAATGTAAATTTGTTTCAAAATATATATACAAATTCAAATAAAAAAACGTAGATTTCTATAAAAATATATATACAAAATACACATAAAATTAAGTAAATACGTATAAAAAAATGTATACAAAATACACATAAAATAATGTAATTTCGCATTAAAATAAATGTAAATTTGAATGAAAATATAAAATCAAATATACTTAAAATAACGTAAATTTGTATAAAATATATATGCAGGATACACATTAAATAATGTAAATGTGTATAAAAAAATATATACGAAAAACAAATAGAATAATGTAAAATCGTATCAAAATAAATACACAGAATATCAATAAAATAATGTAAATTTGTATGAAAATAAAGATGCAAATTTCCCAAAAATTATCGCATTTTTTATAAAAATAAATATACAAAATACACATAAAATATTTAAATTTGTATTGAAATAAATATACAAAATGCATATACAGTAAGGTAAATTTGTATTAAAAGAGATATTCAAAAATACATATAAAACAATGTAAATTTGTTTCAAAATATATATACGAATACATACAAAATAAAGTAGATTTCTATAGAAATATATATACAAAATACATATGAAATTATGTAAATACGTATAAAAATATATATACAAAATACATATCAAATAATGCAAATTCGTGTCAAAATAAATAAACAAAATATCATGAAAAGAATGTGTATTTGTATAAAAATAGATAATAGATAATAAATTTGTATAAAATATATATGCAAGATACTCATTAAATAATGTAAATATGTATAAAAAAGTGTATACAAAAAACAAATACAATAATGTAAATTCGTATCAAAATAAATACACCGAATATTAATAAAATAATGTAAATTTGTATGAAAATAAAGATGCAAAACTCCCATAAAATAGCGCATTTCTTATAAAAATATATATACCAAAATACACATAAAATATTTAAATTTGTATTGAAATAAATATACAAAATGCACATACAATAAGGTAAATTTGTATTGAAAGAGATATGCAAAAATACATATAAAACAATGTAAATTTGTTTCAAAATATATATACGAATACAAATAAAAAAACGTAGATTTCTATAAAAATATATATACAAAATACACATAAAATTAAGTAAATACGTATAAAAAAATGTATACAAAATACACATAAAATAATGTAAATTCGATTTAAAATAAATCAACAAAATACCAATAAAAGAATGTGTATTTGGATAAATATAAATATACAAAATACATATACAAAATAAACATAAAATAAGGTAGATTTGTAATAAAATATATGTACAAAATACACATAAAATAATGTAAATTTATATGAAATATATATACAAATACACATAAAATACCATGAATTTGAATAAAAAATATATATTCAAAATAAATATTAAATAATGTAAAAGCGTATAAAAATATATATACAAAGTACATATAAAATAATGTAAATTCGTATCAATATAAATCAACAATAATAAATATATATATATATATATATATATATATATATATATATATATATATATATATATATATATATATATATATATATATATATATATATATATATATATATATATATATATATATATATATATATATATATATATATATATATATATATATATATATATATATATATATATATATATATATATATATATATATATATATATATATATATATATATATATCAGTGAAAATAAATTTACAAAATACACATAACATAACTAAAATATGTATTAAAATATACACAAAAATACATAGAAATAATTTGAGTTTGAATGAAAATAGATATTCAAAATACACATAAAACTAGGTAAATTTCTTTTGAAATGTATATACAAAATAGCCATAAAATATTGTAAATTTGTGTCAAAATATATAAAGAAATACACATAAAATAACGTAAATTTGTATGAAAAATATATACAAAATACACATAGAATAATGTCAATTCGTATCAAAATGAATGAGCAGAATATCAATAAAATAATGTATATTTGTATGAAAATAAAGATGCAAAATATCCAAAAAATAAAGTATATGTTTAAAAAAATATAGATACAAAAATACACATCGAAAAATTAAATTTGTATTAAAATTAATATACAAAATGCGTATATAATAAGGTAAATTTGTATTGAAAAAATATGCAACATACACGTTTACTCATACAAATTTATATTATTTTATTGGTGTTTTATTTATTTATTTTGATACGAATTACATGATTATATGTGTATTTTGTACACATTTTTTTATACGTATTTACATTATTTAATGTGTATTTTGTTTATATATTTTCATACAAATTTACGTTATTATATGTGTATTTGTATAAATATTTTGATACAAATTTACTTTATTTCATGTATTTTGTATATATATTTCAATTCAAATTTAGCTTATTTTGTGTGCATTTTGTATATATTTTCATACAAATTAATTACTTCTGTGTATTTATGTATATAGTTTTATATAAATTTACTTTATATACTATATGTACTTTGTATATTTATATTTATACAAATACACATTCTTTTATTGGTATTTTGTTTATTTATTTTGATACGAGTTTACATTATTTTATGTGTATTTTGTATACATTTTTTTATACGTATTTACTTAATTTTATGTGTATTTTGTATATATATATATATATATATATATATATATATATATATATATATATATATATATATATATATATATATATATATCTATATCTATATATATATATATATATATATATATATATATATATATATATATATATATATATATATATATATATATATATATATAGAAAGTTATTTTATGTGTATTCGTATACATATTTTGAAACAAATTTACATTGCTTTATATGTATTTTGCGTATCTATTTCAATACAAATTTACCTTATTGTAAGTGTTTTTTATATATTTATTTTAATACAAATCTTATTTTTTTATGTGTATTTTGGTATATATATTTTTATAAATAAAAAAAATGCGTTATTTTACGGGTATTTTGCCTTTTTATTTTCATACAATTTACATTATTTTATTAATATTCTGTGTATTTATTTTGATACGATTTTACATTATTCTATTTGTGTTTCGTATATATATATTTTTTATCCAAATGTACGTTATTTTAAGTGTATTTGTTTATGTATTTTCATTCAAATTTACATTATTTTATGTGTATTTTGTATACGTATTTCCATAAAAATTTACCTAATTTTATGTGTATTTCGTATATTTATTTTCATACAAATTTATAATATTTTTGTGTATTTTTGTATAATTTATAGTTTGATACAAATTTAGGTTATTTTATGTGTTTTTTGAATATCTATTAAATATATATACAAAATACATATGAAACTATGTAAATACGTATGAAATATATATACAAAATATATATCAAATAATGTAAATTCTTGTAAAAATAAATAAACAAAATATCATGAAAAGAATGTGTATTTGTATGAAAATAGATAATAGATAATAAATTTGTATAAAATATATATGCAAGATACACATTAAATAATGTAAATATGTATAAAAAAGTATATACAAAAAACAAATAGAATAATGTAAAATCGTATCAAAATAAATACACCGAATATTAATAAAATAATGTAAATTTGTATGAAAATAAAGATGAAAAATTCTCATAAAATAGCGCATTTCTTATAAAAATATATATTCCAAAATACACATAAAAAAATTAGATTTGTATTAAAATATATATATATATATATATATAAAAAACACATACAATAAGGTAAATTTGTATTGAAATAGATACGCAAAATACATATAAAGCAAAGCAAATTTGTTTCAAAATATGTATACGAATACACATAAAATAACGTAGATTTCTATAAATATATATATACAAAATACACATAGAATAATTAAATTTGTATTGAAATAAATATACAAAATGCATATACAATAACGTAAATTTGTATTGAAAGAGATATGCAAAAATACATATAAAACAATGTAAATTTGTTTCAAAATATATATACGAATACAAATAAAAAAACGTAGTTTTCTATAAAAATATACATAAAAAATACACATAAAATTAAGTAAATACGTATAAAAAGATGTATTCAAAATACACATAAAATAATGTAAATTCGAATTAAAATAAATAAACAAAATACCAATAAAAGAATGTGTATTTGGATGAATAAAAGTATACAAAATACACATACAAAATAAACATAAAATAAGGTAGATTTGTAATAAAATATATATACAAAATACACATACAATAATGTAAATTTATATGAAAATATATATATAAATACACATAAAATACCATGAATTTGTATAAAAAATTATATTCAAAATAAATATTAAATAATGTAAGAGCGTATAAAAATATATATACAAAGTACATATAAAATGAAAATTAAGATGCAAAATACCTATAAAATAACGCATTTTTTTATAAAATTATTGATACCAAAATACACATAAAATATTTGAACTTGTATTAAAATAAATATACAAAATGCACATACAATAAGGTAAATTTGTATTGAAATAGATATGGAAAATACATATAAAATAATGTAAATTTGTTTCAAAATATATATACGAATACACATAAAATAACGTAGATTTCTATAAAAATACATATACAAAATACACATAAAATTAAGTAAATACGTATAAAAAAATGTAAACAAAATACACATAAAATAATGTAAATTCGTATAAATGTAAATAAACAATATACCAATAAAATATTGTGTATTTGTATAAATATAAATATACAAAATGCACATAAAATAACGTAAATTTATATAAAACTATATACATAAAATAACGCAAATTTCTATAAAAATATATGTACAAAAATGAACATTACATAAATTTGCATAAAAATATATATACAAAACACACATTAGATAATGGAAATGAGTATAAAAATATGTATACAAAATACCTATAAAATAATCTAAATTCGTATCGAATTAAATTAAGAAATACCAATAAAATAATGTAATTTTGGATGAAAATATATATACAAAATACACATAAAATAACCTAAATACAAATACAAATATACACATGAAATAATTTAAAACTGAATGAAATAAATATACAAAATAAACATAAAATAAGGTAAATTTGTAATGAAATATATGAAAAAATACACATAAAATAATATAAAAATGTATGAAAATATATATACAAATACACATTAAATAGCATGAATTTGTATAAAATTTGTATCAAAATATATACTTATACACACAATAAAATAACGTAATTTTTTTATGAAAATGTATATACAAAATACACATAAAATAATTTAAATACGTAGAAAAATATATATACAAAAAACACATAAAATAGTGTAAATATGTATGAAAATATATAAACAAATACACATAAACTAATGTAAATTTGGACAAAAAATATATACAAAATTAACATTAAATATATATATATATATATATATATATATATATATATATATATATATATATATATATATATATATATATATATATATATATATATATATATATATATATATATATATATATATATATATATATATATATATATACATATATATATATATATAAAATATATATACAAAAAACACATAGAATAATGTTAAATCGTATCAAAATAAATAAAGAGAATATCAATAAAATAATGTAAATTTGTATGAAAATAAAGATGCAAAATATCCATATAATAACGCATATTTGCATAAAAATATATACACAAAAATACATATAAAATAATTAAATTTGTATTAAAATAAATATACAAAATGTACGTAAAATAAAGTAAATTTGTATTGAAATAGATATGCAAAATACACATTAATAATGTAAATTTTTATCAAAATATATATACGAATACTCATAAAATCGAGTAAATTTCTATGAAAATATACATACAAAATAGATATACAAAATACACATATAACTAGTTAAATTTGTATTTAAATACATGTACAAAAAACACAAAAAATAATATAAATTTGTATGAAATGAAAACAAATACATTTTATATAAAATATATATACAAAATACACATAGAATAATGTAAAATCATATCAAAATAAATACACAGAATATCAATAAAATAATGTAAATTTTTATGAAAATAAAGATGCAAAATACACATAAAATAAAGCATATGTTTATAAAAATACATATACAAAAATACACATAGATTAATCAAATTTGTATTAAAATTAATATGCAAAATACACATAAAACAATGTAAATTTGTTTCAAAATATATACGAATACACATAAAATAACGCAGATTTCTATAGAAATATATATACAAAATACACTTGAAATAATGTAAATACGTATAAAAATATATATTCAAAATACACATTAAATAATGTTAATCCGTTTCAAAATAAATAAACAAAATATCATGAAAAGAATGTGTATTTGTATGAAAATAGATATACAAAATACACATAAAATAACCCAAATTTGTATAAAACTATATACAAAAATACACAAAAATAATTTAAACTTGTATGAAAATAAATATACAAAAAACATATAAAATTAGGTAAATTTGTATTGAAATATATATACAAAATACACTGAAAATAATGTAAATTTGAATGAAAATATATAATATATAGACTCAAAATAACGTAAATTTGTATCAAATATATATACAAAAAAAAAACATTAAATAATGTAAATATGTATAAAAAAATATATACAAAACACAAATAAAATAACGTAAAATCGTATCAAAATAAATATAGAAAATATTAATGAAATATTGTAAATTTGTATGAAATTGAAGATGCAAAATACCCATAAAATAATGCATTTTTTATAAAAATATATATACGAAAAAACAAAATATTTGATTTTGTATTAAAATAAATAGATATACAAAATACTCATAAAATAAGCTAAATTTGAATTGAAATATATATACAAAATACATAAAATAATGTAAATTTGTATCAAAATACTTTTACAAATACACATATAATAACGTAAATTTGTATAAATATATATAAACAAAATACACATTAAATAATGTAAATACGTATAAAAAATGTACAAAATACACAAATAATCATGTAATTCGTATCAAAATAAATAGACAAAATACCAATAAAATAATGTAAATTTCTATGAGAAAACATATACAAAATACACATAAATAACGCAAATATCAATAAAAATATATATAATATAATATATTTTTAAACATATTTAAAATATTTAATGTATATTTTGTATATATATTTTATCCTAATTTACGTTATTTTATATGTATTTGTTTATATATTTTCATACAAATTTACATTATTTTATGTGAGTTTTGTGTATGTATTTCAATACAAATTTGCCTAACTTTATGTGTATTTTGCATATCTATTTTCAAACAAATTTTAATTATTTTTGTGTATTTTTGTATATATTCTTATACAAATTTTAGTTATTTTGTTTTTTGTATATATATTTTCCTACCAATATACATTCTTTTATTGGAATTTTGTGTATTTAATTTTTTACGAATATACATTATTTTATGTGTATTTTGTATATATATTTTTCTACGTATTTAAATTATTTTATGTGTATTTTATATAAACATTTTTATAAAAAAATTACGTTATTTTATTGTGTGTATTCGTATATATTTTGAAACAAATTTTATACAAATTCATGTTATTTTATGTGTATTTGTATATATATTTTCATACAAATTTATATTATTTTATATGTATTCTTACATATAAAATGGGGAGGCGGTGGCTGGAAGGATAGCAAGACGGCCCCGCGTCCAGGAGGACGCGAGTTCAATCCCCGACCGGTGCCACCAAGCTGGGATTTTTCAGCCGCCGCCGAGTGGCTTAAAACTACCCACATGCTGTCCAGAAGACTTCTACTTTCATGGATGAGCCGGAGGGGGCAGGAGAGGCCAGCAGCATGAGCTATAAGGCACACTATAAAACTGCGCCAGACGCCAGAACAGGCTGGGCCGACCATCAGGACCACCGGAAACCCCTTGGACCATCAGTGGGACATGAACAAGCCCTACCGGGCGCAAGGGCCGCGACGTAAAAAAAAAAAAAAAAAAAAAAAAAATGTTTTATTACAAATTTACCTTATTTTATGTTTATTTTGTATATTTATTTTATTTAATATAATCAAATTTAAATTTATTGTATATGCATTTTGTATATTTTTGTATTTTGTGTATTTTTCTATATGTATTTTTATAAAAATATGCTTTATTTTATGGGTATTTTGCATTTTTATTTTCATACAAATTTACGTTATTTTATTGATATTCTGCTCATTCATTTTGATACGATTTGACATTATTCTATGTGTATTTTGTATATATTTTTCATACAAATTTACGCTATTTTATGTGTATTTGTTTATATATTTTGACACAAATTTACAATATTTTATGGGTATTTTGTATATATATTTCAAAAGAAATTTACCTAGTTTTATGTGTATTTTGAATATCTATTTTCATTCAAACTCAAATTATTTTTATGTATTTTTGTATATATTTCAATACAAATTTTAGTTAGGTTATGTGTATTTTGTAAATCTATTTTCATTCAAATATATATTATTTTATTGGTATTTTGTTGATTTATATTGATACGAGTTTACATTATTTTATATGTACTTTGTATATATATTTTTATACGCATTTACATTATTTAATATTTATTTTGAGAATATAATTTTATACAAATTCATGGTATTTTATGTGTATTTGTATATATATTTTCATATAAATTTACATTATTTTATGTGTATTTTGTACTTATATTTCATTACAAATTTACCTTAATTTATGTTTATTTTGTATGTGTATTTTGTACATTTATATTTATACAAATACATATTCTTTTATTGGTATTTTGTTTATTTATTTTATTTCGAATTTACATTATTTTATGTGTATTTTGTTTGCATTTTTTTATACGTATTTACTTAATTTTATGTGTATTTTGTATATATATTTTTATAGAAATCTTCGTTATTTTATGTGTATTCGTACATATATTTTGAAACAAATTTACATTGTTTTATATGTACAATAAGGTAAATTTGTATTGAAATAGATATGCAAAATACATATAAAGCAATGTAAATTTGTTTCACAATATGTATACGAATACACATAGAATAACGTAGATTCCTATAAAAATATATATACAAAATACACATAAAATGAAGTAAATACGTATAAAAAATGTTTACAAAATACACATAAAATAATGTAAATTCGTATCAAAATAAATAAACAAAATACCAATAAAAGTATGTGTATTTGTATAAATATAAATATACAAAATACACATAAAATAACGTAAATTTATATAAAACTATATACAAAAATACACAGAAGTAATTAAATTTGTATGAAAATATATACAAAACACACACAAAATAAGCTAAATTTGAATTGAAATATATATACAAAATACATGAAATAAAGTAAATTGGTATCAAAATATTTATTCAAATACGCATATAATAACGTAAATTTGTATGAAAATATATAAACAAAATACACATTAAATAATGTAAATACGTATAAAACAATGTGTACAAAATACACATATAATCATGTAATTCGTATCAAAATAAATAAACAAAATACCAATAATATAAATTTGTATGAGTAAACGTGTATAAATATTAATGTACAAAATACACATACAAAACAAACATAAAATAAGGTAATTTTGTAATGAAATATATGTACAAAATACACATAAAATAATGTAAATTTATATGAAAATATATATACAAATACACATAAAATACCATGAATTTGTATAAAATTATATATTCAAAATAAATATTAAATAGTGTAAATGCGTATAAAAATATATATAAAAAATACATATAAAATAATGTAAATTCGTATCAATATAAATCAACAAAATACCAATAAAATAATATATATTTGAATGAAAATAGATTTACAAAATAAACATAACATAACTAAAATTTGTATTGAAATATATACAAAAATACATAAAAATAATTAGAGTTTGTATGAAAATAGATATTCAAAATACACATAAAACTAGGTAAATTTCTTTTGAAATATATATACAAAAAACCCATAAAATATTGTAAATTTGTGTCAAAATATATAAAGAAATACACATAAAATAACGTAAATTTGTATGAAAAAAATTTACAAAATACACATAGAATAATGTCAAATCGTATCAAAATGAATGAGCAGAATATCAATAAAATAACGTAAATTTGTATGAAAATAAAGATGCAAAATACCCATAAAATAAAACATATTTTTATAAAAATACATATACAAAAATACACATAGAATAATTAAATTTGTATTAAAATTAATATACAAAATGCATATACAATAAGGTAAATTTTTATTGAAAAAATATGCAAAATACACAAAGTGTAAATTTGTTTATAAATCTATATACGAATACACATAATATAACGTAGATTTCTATAAAAATATATATACAAAATACACATGAAATGATGTAAATACGTATAAAAATATATATACAAAATACAAATTAAATAACTTAAATTCTCGTCAAAATAAATAAACAAAATATCAATAAGAGAATGTGTATTTGTATGAAAATAGATATACAAAATACTCATAAAATAACCTGTTTGTATAAAACTATATACAAAAATACACAAAAATAATTTAAATTTGTATGAAAATAAATATACGAAATACACATAAAATTAGGTAAATTTGTATTGAAATACATATACAAAATACACGTAAAATAATGGAAATTTGAATGAAAATATATAAACATATACACTTAAAATAACGTAAATTTGTATCAAATATGTATACAAAATACTAATTAAATAATGTAGGTATGTATAAAAAAATATATACAAAACACAAATAGAATAATGTAAAATCGTATCAAAATAAATACACAGAATATTAATAAAATAATGTAAATTTGTTTGAAAATAAAGATGCAAAATAGCCATAAAATAACGCATTTTTTATAAAAATATATATACCAAAATACACATAAAATATTAAAATTTGTATTAAATAAATATAAAAAATGCACATACTGTAAGGTAAATTTGTATTGAAATAGATATGCAAAATACATATAAAACAATGTAAATTTGTTTCAAAATATATATACGAATACACATAAAATAACGTTGATTTCTATAAAAATATATACAAAATACTCATAAAATGAAGTAAATACGTTTAAAAAAAGGAATAGAAAATACACATAAAAATCGTATCAAAATAAATAAACAAAATACCAGTAAAAGAAAGTGTTTTTGTATAAATATAAATATACAAAATACACATAAAATATCGTAAATTTGTATAAAACTATATACAAAAATACACAGAAGTTATTAAATTTGTATGAAAATATATATACAAAATACAGCTAAAATAAGCTAAATTTGAATTGAAATGTACATACAAAATACATAAAATAATGTAAATCTGTATCAAAATATTTATACAAATACATATAATAACGTAGATTTGTTTAAAAATATATAAACAAAATACACATTAAGTAATGTATATACGTATAAAAAATATGTACAAAATACTCATATAATCATGTAATTCGTATCAAAATAAATAAACAAAATAGCAATAAAATAATGTAAATTTGTATGAGAAAAAATATACAAATAACGCAAATTTCTATAAAAATATATGTACAAAAATGCACATAAAATAAAGTAAATTAGCATAAAAATATATATACAAAACACTCACTAAATAATGTAAATGCGTACATAAAATAACCTAAAATTGTATAAAACTATATACAAAAATACTCAAAAATAATTTAAATTTGTTTGAAAAGAAATATACAAAATACACATAAAATTAGGTAAATTTGTATGGAAATACATATACAAAATACATATCAAATAATGTAAATTTGAATGAAAAAATATAAACAAATACACTTAAAATAACGTTAATTTGTATAAAATATATATGCAAGATACACATTAAATAATGTAAATATGTATAAAAAAATATATACAAAAAACAAATAGAATAATGTAAAATCGTATCAAAATAAATACACAGAATATCAATAAAATAATGTAATTTTGTATGAAAATAAAGATGCAAAATTCCCAAAAATTATCGCATTTTTTATAAAAATAAATATACAAAATACACATAAAATATTTAAATTTGTATTGAAATAAATATACAAAATGCATATACAGTAAGGTAAATTTGTATTAAAAGAGATATTCAAAAATACATATAAAACAATGTAAATTTGTTTTAAAATATATATACGAATACATACAAAATAAAGTAGATTTCTATAGAAATATATATACAAAATACATATGAAATTATGTAAATACGTATAAAAATATATATACAAAATACATATCAAATAATGCAAATTCGTGTCAAAATAAATAAACAAAATATCATGAAAAGAATGTGTATTTGTATAAAAATAGATAATAGATAATAAATTTGTATAAAATATATATGCAAGATACTCATTAAATAATGTAAATATGTATAAAAAAGTGTATACAAAAAACAAATGGAATAATGTAAATTCGTATCAAAATAAATACACCGAATATTAATAAAATAATGTAAATTTGTATGAAAATAAAGATGCAAAATTCCCATAAAATAGCGCATTTCTTATAAAAATATATATACCAAAGTACACATAAAATATTTAAATTTGTATTGAAATAAATATACAAAATGCACATACAATAAGGTAAATTTGTATTGAAAGAGATATGCAAAAATACATATAAAACAATGTAAATTTGTTTCAAAATATATATACGAATACAAATAAAAAAAACGTAGATTTCTATAAAAATATATATACAAAATACACATAAAATTAAGTAAATACGTATAAAAAAATGTATACAAAATACACATAAAATAATGTAAATTCGATTTAAAATAAATCAACAAAATACCAATAAAAGAATGTGTATTTGGATAAATATAAATATACAAAATACATATACAAAATAAACATAAAATAAGGTAGATTTGTAATAAAATATATGTACAAAATACACATAAAATAATGTAAATTTATATGAAATATATGTACAAATACACATACAATACCATGAATTTGAATAAAAATATATATTCAAAATAAATATTAAATAATGTAAAAGCGTATATAAATATGTATATACAAAGTACATATAAAATAATGTAAATTCGTATCAATATAAATCAACAAAACACCAATAAAATAATATATATATATATATATATATATATATATATATATATATATATATATATATATATATATATATATATATATATATATATATATATATATATATATATATATATATATATATATATATATATATATATATATATATATATATATATATATATATATATATATATCAGTGAAAATAAATTTACAAAATACACATAACATAACTAAAATATGTATTAAAATATATACAAAAATACATAGAAATAATTTGAGTTTGTATGAAAATAGATATTCAAAATACACATAAAACTAGGTAAATTTCTTTTGAAATGTATATACAAAATAGCCATAAAATATTGTAAATTAGTGTCAAAATATATAAACAAATACACATAAAATAACGTAAATTTGTATGAAAAATATATACAAAATACACATAGAATAATGTCAATTCGTATCAAAATGAATGAGCAGAATATCAATAAAATAATGTATATTTGTATGAAAATAAAGATGCAAAATACCCAAAAAATAAAGCATATGTTTAAAAAAATATAGATACAAAAATACACATCGAATAATTAAATTTGTATTAAAATTAATATACAAAATGCGTATATAATAAGGTAAATTTGTATTGAAAATATATGCAACATACACGTTTACTCATACAAATTTATATTATTTTATTGGTATTTTATTGATTTATTTTGATACGAATTACATGATTATATGTGTATTTTGTACACATTTTTTTTATACGTATTTACATTATTTAATCTGTATTTTGTTTATATATTTTCATACAAATTTACGTTATTATATGTGTATTTGTATAAATATTTTGATACAAATTTACTTTATTTCATGTATTTTGTATATATATTTCAATTCAAATTTAGCTTATTTTGTGTGTATTTTGTATATATTTTCATACAAATTAATTACTTCTGTGTATTTATGTATATAGTTTTATATAAATTTACGTTATTTTATGTGTACTTTGTATATTTATATTTATACAAATACACATTCTTTTATTGGTATTTTGTTTATTTATTTTGATACGAGTTTACATTATTTTATGTGTATTTTGTATACATTTTTTTATACGTATTTACTTAATTTTATGTGTATTATATATATATATATATATATATATATATATATATATATATATATATATATATATATATATATATATATATATATATATATATATATATATATATATATATATATATATATATATATATATATATATATATTTATAGAAATCTACGTTATTTTATGTGTATTCGTATACATATTTTGAAACAAATTTACATTGCTTTATATGTATTTTGCGTATCTATTTCAATACAAATTTACCTTATTGTAAGTGTTTTTTATATATTTATTTTAATACAAATCTTATTTTTTTATGTGTATTTTGGTATATATATTTTTATAAATAAAAAAAATGCGTTATTTTACGGGTATTTTGCCTCTTTATTTTCATACAATTTACATTATTTTATTAATATTCTGTGTATTTATTTTGATACGATTTTACATTATTCTATTTGTGTTTTGTATATATTTTTTTTTATCCAAATATACGTTATTTTAAGTGTATTTGTTTATGTATTTTCATTCAAATTTACATTATTTTATGTGTATTTTGTATATGTATTTCCATACAAATTTACCTAATTTTATGTGTATTTTGAAAATTTATTTTCATACAAATTTATAATATTTTTGTGTATTTTTGTATATAGTTTGATACAAATTTAGGTTACTTTATGTGTTTTTTGAATATCTATTAAATATATATACAAAATACATATGAAACTATGTAAATACGTATAAAATATATATACAAAATATATATCAAATAATGTAAATTCGTGTCAAAATAAATCAACAAAATATCATGAAAAGAATGTGTATTTGTATGAAAATAGATAATAGATAATAAATTTGTATAAAATATATATGCAAGATGCTCATTAAATAATGTAAATATGTATAAAAAAGTATATACAAAAAACAAATAGAATAATGTAAATTCGTATCAAAATAAATACACCGAATATTAATAAAATAATAAAAATTTGTATGAAAATTAAGATGCAAAATTCCCATAAAATAGCGCATTTCTTATAAAAATATATATACCAAAATACACATAAAATATTTAAATTTGTATTGAAATAAATATACAAAATGCACATACAATAAGGTAAATTTGTATTGAAAGAGATATGCAAAAATACATATAAAACAATGTAAATTTGTTTCAAAATATATATACGAATACAAATAAAAAAACGTAGATTTCTATAAAAATATATACAAAATACACATAAAATTAAGTAAATACGTATAAAAAATGTATACAAAATACACATAAAATAATGTAAATTCGATTTAAAATAAATAAACAAAATACCAATAAAAGAATGTGTATTTGGATAAATATAAATATAAAAAATACATATACGAAATAAACATAAAATAAGGTAGATTTGTAATAAAATATATGTACAAAATACACATAAAATAATGTAAATTTATATGAAATATATATACAAATACACATAAAATACCATGAATTTGTATAAAAATATATATTCAAAATAAATATTAAATAATGTTCAAGCGTATAAAAATATATATACAAAGTACATATAAAATAATGTAAATTCGTATCAATATAAATGAACAAAACACCAATAAAATAATATATATTTGAATGAAAATAAATTTACAAAATACACATAACATAACTAAAATTTGTATTAAAATATATACAAAAATACATAGAAATAATTTGAGTTTGTATGAAAATAGATATACAAAATCTGATAATCTGATTTTATATTATTTTTATAAAATCTGAATTTTGTTTATTGAATTTGAAACGAATTTACCTTATTTTGTATATCTATTTTCATAATAATTAAAATACTTCTGTATATTTTTGTATATAGTTTTATATAAATTTACGTTATTATATGTGTATTTTGTATATTTATATTTATACAAATACACATTCTTTTATTGGTATTTTGTATATTTATTTTGATGCGAATTTACATTATTTTATGTGTATTTTGTATACATTTTTTTAAACGTATTTACTTCATTTTATGAGTATTTTGTATATATATTTTTATAGAAATGTACGTTATTTTATGTGTATTCGTATATATAATTTGAAACAAATTTACATTGTTTTATATGTATTTTGCATATCTATTTCAATACAAATTTACCTTATTGTATGTGTTTTTTAAATATTTATTTTAATACAAATTTAATTTTTTTATGTGTATTTTGGTCGATATGGAGAGGTAAATTTGTATTGAAAGAGATATTCAAAAATACATATAAAACAATGTAAATTTGTTTCAAAATATATATACGAATACACATAAAATAACGTAGATTTCAATAAAAATATATACAAAATACACATAAAATGAAGTAAATACGTATAAAAAATTGAATACAAAATACACATAAAAATCGTATCAAAATAAATAAACAAAATACTAGTAAAAGAAAGTGTATTTGTATAAATATAAATATACAAAATTCACATAAAATATCGTAAATTTGCATAAAACTATATACAAAAATACACAGAAGTTATTAAATTTGTATGAAAATATATATACAAAATACAGCTAAAATAAGCTAAATTTGAATTGAAATGTACATACAAAATACATAAAATAATGTAAATCTGTATCAAAATATTTATACAAATACATATAATAACGTAGATTTGTTTAAAAATATATAAACAAAATACACATTAAGTAATGTAAATACGTATAAAAAATATGTACAAAATACACATATAATCATGTAATTCGTATCAAAATAAATAAACAAAATAGCAATAAAATAATGTAAATTTGTATGAGAAAACATATACAAATAACGCAAATTTCTATAAAAATATATGTACAAAAATGCACATAAAATAAAGTAAATTAGCATAAAAATATATATACAAAACCCACACTAAATAATGTAAATGCGTACATAAAATAGCCTAAATTTGTATAAAACTATATACAAAAATACACATAAATAATTTAAATTTGTTTGAAAAGAAACATACAAAATATACATAAAATTAGGTAAATTTGTATGAAATACATATACAAAAAACACATCAAATAATGTAAATTTGAATGAAAATATATAAACAAATACACTTAAAATAACGTAAATTTGTATAAAATATATATGCAAGATACACATTAAATAATGTAAATGTGTATAAAAAAAATATACAAAAAACAAATAGAATAATGTAAAATCGTATCAAAATAAATACACAGAATATCAATAAAATAATGTAAATTTGTATGAAAATAAAGATGCAAAATTCCCAAAAATTATCGCATTTTTTATAAAAATATATATACCAAAATACACATAAAATATTTAAATTTGTATTGAAATAAATATACAAAATGCATATACAGTAAGGTAAATTTGTATTGAAAGAGATATTCAAAAATACATATAAAACAATGTAAATTTGTTTCAAAATATATATACGAATACACTTAAATTAAAGTAGATTTCTATAGAAATATATATACAAAATACATATGAAATTATGTAAATACGTATAAAAATATATATACAAAATACATATCAAATAATGTAAATTCGTGTCAAAATAAATAAGCAAAATATCATGAAAAGAATGTGTATTTGTATGAAAATAGATAATAGATAATAAATTTGTATAAAATATATTTGCAAGATACACATGAAATAATATAAATATGTATAAAAAAGTATATACAAAAAACAAATAGAATAATGTAACATCGTATCAAAATAAATACACCTAATATTAATAGAATAATGTAAATTTGTATGAAAATAAAGATGCAAAATTCCCATAAAATAGCGCATTTCTTATAAAAATATATATACCAAAATACACATAAAATATTTAAATTTGTATTGAAATAAATATACAAAATGCACATACAATAAGGTAAATTTGTATTGAAAGAGATTTGCAAAAATACATATAAAACAATGTAAATTTGTTTTAAAATATATATACGAATACAAATAAAAAAACGTAGATTTCTATAAAAATATATATACAAAATACACATAAAATTAAGTAAATACGTATAAAAAAATGTATACAAAATACACATAAAATAATGTAAATTCGATTTAAATTAAATAAACAAAATACCAATAAAAGAATGTGTATTTGGATAAATATAAATATACAAAATACATATATAAAATAAACATAAAATAAGGTAGATTTGTAATAAAATATATGTACAAAATACACATAAAATAATGTAAATTTATATGAAAATATATATACAAATACACATAAAATACCATGAATTTGTATAAAAATGTATATTCAATAAATATTAAATAATGTAAAAGCGAATAAAAATATATATTCAAAGTACATATAAAATAATGTAAATTCGTATCAATATAAATCAACAAAACACCAATAAAATAATATATATATATATATATATATATATATATATATATATATATATATATATATATATATATATATATATATATATATATATATATATATATATATATATATATATATATATATATATATATATATATATATATATATATATATATATATATATATATATGAATGAAAATAAATTTACAAAATACACATAACATAACTAAAATTTGTATTAAAATATATACAAAAATACATAGAAATAGTTTGAGTTTGTATGAAAATAGATATACAAAATACATATAAAACTAGGTAAATTTCTTTTGAAATGTAGATACAAAATAGTCATAAAATATTGTAAATTTGTGTCAAAATATATAAACAAATACACATAAAATAACGTAAATTTGTATGAAAAATATATACAAAATACACATAGAATAATGTCAATTCGTATCAAAATGAATGAGCAGAATATCAATAAAATAATGTATATTTGTATGAATATTAAGATGCAAAATACCCAAAAAATAAAGCATATGTTTATAAATATACAGATACAAAAATACACATCGAATAATTAAATTTGTATTAAAATTAATATACAAAATGAGTATATAATAAGGTAAATTTGTATTGAAAAAATATGCAACATACACGTTTACTCATACAAATTTATATTATTTTATTGGTATTTTGTTTATTTATTTTGATACGAATTACATGATTATATGTGTATTTTGTACACATTTTTTTATATGTATTTACATTATTTAATGTGTATTTTGTTTATATATTTTTATAGAAATTTACGTTATTATATGTGTAATTGTATAAATATTTTGATACAAATTTACTTTATTGCATGTATTTTGTATATTTATTTCAATTCAAATTTAGCTTATTTTGTGTGTATTTTGTATATATTTTCATACAAATTTAATTACTTCTGTGTATTTATGTATATAGTTTTGTATAAATTTACGTTATTTTATGTGTATTTTGTATATTTATATTTATGCAAATACACATTCTTTTATTGGTATTTTGTTTATTTATTTTGATACGAATTTACATTATTTTATGTGTATTTTGTATACATTTTTTTATACGTATTTATTTCATTTTATGTGTATTTTGTATATATATATATTTATAGAAATCTACGTTATTTTATGTGTATTCGTATACATATTTTGAAACAAATTTGCTTTGCTTTATATGTATTTTGCGTATCTATATCAATACAAATTTACCTTATTGTATGTGTTTTTTATATATATATTTTAATACAAATCTAATTTTTTTATGTGTATTTTGGTATATATATTTTTATAAATAAAAAAAAATAGGTTATTTTATGGGTATTTTGCCTCTTTATTTTCATACAAATTTACATTATTTTATTAATAATCTGTGTATTTATTTTGATACGATTTTACATTATTCTATTTGTGTTTTGTATATATTTTTAATACAAATTTACGTTATTTTAAGTGTATTTGTTTATGTATTTTCATTCAAATTTACATTATTTTATGTGTATTTAGAATATGTATTTCCATACAAATTTACCTAATTTATGTGTATTTTGTATATGTATTTTCATACAAATTTAAAATATTTCTGTGTATTTTTGTATATAGTTTGATACAAATTTAGGTTATTTTATGTGTATTTTGTGTATCTATTTTCATACAAATACACATTCTTTTATTGATATTTTGTTTATTTATTTTGACGCGAATTTTATGTGAATTTGTTTTCATTTCATACAAATTTACATTATTTTATGTGTATTTTGTACATGTATTTAAATACAAACTTAACTAATTATATGTGTATTTTGTATATCTATTTTCATACAAATTGAAATTTTTTTTTGTTTTTTTGTATATATTTTTATTCAAATTTTCGTAATCTTATAAAAATATATATACCAAAATACACATAAAATATTTAAATTTGCATTGAAATAAATATACAAAATGCACATACAATAAGGTAAATTTGTATTGAAAGAGATATGCAAAAATACATATAAAACAATGTAAATTTGTTTTAAAATATATATACGAATACAAATAAAAAAACGTAGATTTCTATAAAATATATATATACAAAATACACATAAAATTAAGTAAATACGTATAAAAAAATGTATACAAAATACACATAAAATAATGCAAATTCGAATTAAAATAAATAAACAAAATACCAATAAAAGAATGTGTATTTGGACAAAAATAAATATACAAAATACACATACAAAATAAACATAAAATAAGGTAGATTTGTAAAAAAAATATATGTACAAAATACACATAAAATAATGTAAATTTTTATACGTATTTACTTCATTTTATGTGTATTTTGTATATATATTTTTATAGAAATCTACGTTATTATATGTGTATTCGTATATATATTTTGAAATAAATTTACATTGTTTTATATGTATTTTGCATATCTATTTCAATACAAATTTACCTTATTGTATGTGTTTTTTGTATATTTATTTTAATACAAATTTAATTTTTTGATATGTATTTTGGTATATATATTTTTATAAATAAAAAAAATGCGTTATTTTATGGGTATTTTGCTTCTTTATTTTCATACAAATTTACATTATTTTATTAATATTCTGTGTATTTATTTTGATACGATTTTACATTATTCTATTTGTGATTTGTACATATTTTTTTATACAAATTTACGTTATTTTAAGTGTATTTGTTTTTGTATTTTCATTCAAATTTACATTATTTTGTGTATTTTGTGTATGTATTTCAATACAAATTTACCTAATTTTATGTGTATTTTGTATATTTATTTTCATACAAATTTAAAATATTTTTATGTATTTTTGTATATAGTTTGATACAAATTTAGGTTATTTTATGTGTATTTTGTATATCTATTTTCATACAAATACACATTCTTTTATTGATATTTTGTTTATTTATTTTGACGCCAATTTTATGTGAATTTGTTTTCATTTCATACAAATTTACATTATTTTATGTGTATTTTGTGCATGTATTTAAATTCAAATTTAAGTAATTATATGTGTATTTTGTATATCTATTTTCATACAAAATTGAAATTTATTTTTTTGTTTTTTTGTATATATTTTTATTAAAATTTTCGTAATCTTATAAAAACATATATACCAAAATGTTTCAAAATATATATACGAATACACATAAAATAACGTAGATTTCTATAAAAATATATATACAAAATACACATAAAATTAAGTAAATACGTATAAAAATAGATATACAAAATACACATAATAATGTAAAATTGTTTAAAAAAAACAATATAAATAAAATAATGTAAATTTGTATGAAAATAAAAATGCAAAATACCCATAAAATAAAGCATATTTTTATAAAAATACATATACAAAAATACGCATAGCATAATTAAATTTGTATTAAAATTAATATACAAAATGCATGTACAATAAGGTAAATTTGTATTGAAAAAATATGCAAAATACACATAAAACAGTGTAAATTTATTTCAAAATCTATATACGAATACTCATAAATCAACGTAGATTTCAATAGAAATATATATATACAAAATACACATTAAATGATGTAAACACGAATAAAAAAAAATATATATATATATATATATATATATATATATATATATATATATATATATATATATATATATATATATATATATATATATATATATATATATATAAAATACACATTAAATAATGTAAACTCTCGTCAAAGTAAATAAACAAAATATCAATAAAAGAATGTGTATTTGTATGAAAATAGATATACAATATACACATAAAATCACCTAAATTTGTATAAAACTATATACAAAAATACACAAAAATAATTTTAATTTGTATGAAAATAAATATACAAAATACACATAAAATTAGGTAAATTTGTATTGAAATACATTTACAAAATACACATAAAATAATGTAAATTTGAATGAAAATATATAAACAAATGCACTTAAAATAACGTAAATTTGTATAAAATATATATAAAAAATACACATTAAATAATGTAAATATGTATAAAAGAATATATACAAAACACAAATAAAATAATATAAAATCGTATCAAAATAAATACACAGAATATTAATAAAATAATGTAAATTTGTATGAAAATAAAGATGCAAAATACCCATAAAATAACGCATTTTTTATAAAAATATATACACGAAAATACACATAAAATATTTGAATTTGTATTAAAATAAATACACAAAATGCTCATACAATAAGGTAAAATTGTATAGAAATAAATATGCAAAATACACATAAAATAATATATATTTGTATCGAAATATATATACAAAATACATAAAATAATGTAAATTGATTTAAAATAAATAAACAAAATACTAATAAAATAATGTGTATTTGTATAAATATAAAATTTAAAAATACATATACAAAATAAACATAAAATAAGGTAAATTGCAATTAAATATATATACAAAATACACATAAAATAATGTAAATTTATATGAAATATATATACAAATACACATAAAATAATGAATTTGTATAAAATATATATTCAAAATACATATAAATAATGTAAATTGTATAAAATATATATACAAAATACATATAAAATAATGTAAATTTGTATCAATATAAATGAACAAAACACCAATAAAATAATATATATTTGTATGAAAATAAATTTACAAAATACATAACATAACTAAAATTTGTATTAAAATATATACAAAAATACATAGAAATAATTTGAGTTTGTATGAAAATAGATATACAAAATCTGATAAATTTATATTATTTTATAAAATCTGAATTTTGTTTATTGAATTTGAAACGAATTTACCTTATTTTGTATATCTATTTTCATACATAATTAAAATACTTATGTGTATTTTGTATATAGTTTTATATAAATTTACGTTATTATGTGTATTTTGTATATTTATATTTATACAAATACATTCTTTTATTGGTATTTTGTATATTTATTTGATACAATTACATTATTTTATGTGTTTTTTGTATACATTTTTTTAAACGTATTTACTTCATTTTATGTCTATTTTGTATATAAATTTTTTATAGAAATCTACGTTATTTTATGTGTATTCGTATATATAATTTGAAACAAATTTACATTGTTTTATATGTATTTTGCATATCTATTTCAATACAAATTTACCGTATTGTGTGTGTTTTTTTTAAATATTTATTTTAATACAAATTTAATTTTTTAATGTGTATTTTGTTATATATGTAACGTTAAATTTGAATACAAAGAGATATTCAAAAAAACATATAAAACAATGTAAATTTGTTTCAAAATATATATACGAATACACATAAAATAACGTAGATTTCTATAAAATATATACAAAATACACTAAAATGAAAGTAATACGTATCAAAAAATGAATACAAAATACATAAAATCGTATCAAAATAAATAAACAAAATACTAGTAAAAGAATGTGTATTTGTAAAATATAAATATACAAAATACAAATAAAATATCGTAAATTTGTATAAAACTATATACAAAAATACACAGAAGTAATTAAATTTGTATGAAAATATATATACAAAATACAGCTAAAATAAGCTAAATTTGAATTGAAATGTACATACAAAATACATAAAATAATGTAAATCTGTATCAAAATATTTATACAAATACATATAATAACGTAGATTTGGTGCAAAATATATAAACAAAATACACATTAAGTAATGTAAATACGTATAAAAATTATGTACAAAATACACATATAATCATGTCATTCGTATCAAAATAAATAAACAAAATAGCAATAAAATAATGTAAATTTGTATGAGAAAACATATACAAATAACGCAAATTTCTATAAAAATATATGTACAAAAATGCACATAAAATAAAGTAAATTTGCAAAAATATATATATATATATATATATATATATAAAAAACACACTAAATAATGTAAATGAGTAAATAAAATAACATAAATTTGTATAAAACTATATAAAAAAATACACAAAAATAATTTAAATTTGTATGAAAAGAAATATACAAAATACACATAAAATTAGTGAAATTTGTTTTGAAATACATATACAAAATACACATCAAATAACGTATATTTGAATGAAAATATATAAACAAATACACTTAAAATAAAGTAGATTTGTATAAAATATATATGCAAGATACACATTAAATAATGTAAATGTGTATAAAATATATATACAAAAAACAAATAGAATAATGTAAAATCGTATCAAAATAAATACACAGAATATCAATAAAATAATGTAAATTTGTATGAAAATAAAGATACAAAATTCTCAAAACTTATCGCATTTTTTTATAAAAATATATTTACCAAAATACACATAAAATATTTAAATTTGTATTGAAATAAATATACAAAATGCATATACAGTAAGGTAAATTTGTATTGAAAGAGATATTCAAAATACATATAGAACAATGTAAATTTGTTTCAAAATATATACGAATACACATAAAATAAAGCAGATTTCTATAGAAATATATATACAAAATACATATGAAATTATGTAAATACGTAAAAAATATATATACAAAATACATATCAAATAATGTAAATTCGTGTCAAAATAAATAAACAAAATATCATGAAAAGAATGTGTATTTGTATGAAAATAGATAATAGATAATAAATTTGTATGAAATATATATGCAAGATACATTAAATAATGTAAATATGTATAAAAAGTATATACAAAAAACAAATAGAATAATGTAACATCGTATCAAAATAAATACACAGAATATTAATAAAATAATGTAAATTTGTATGAAAATAAAGATGCAAAATTCCCATAAAATAGCGCATTTCTTATAAAAATATATACCAAAATACCAAAATACATAAAATATTTAAATTTGCATTGAAATAAATATACAAAATTCACATATAATAAGGTAAATTTGTATTGAAAGAGATATGAAAAAATACATATAAAACAATGTAAATTTGTTTCAAAATATATATACGAATACAAATAAAAAAAACGTAGATTTCTATATAAAATATATATACAAAATACACATAAAATTAAGTAAATACGTATAAAAAATGTATACAAAATACACATAAAATAATGTAATTTCGAATTAAAATAAATGTAAATTTGAATGAAAATATAAAAACAAATACACTTAAAATAACGTAAATTTGTATAAAATATATATGCAAGATACACATTAAATAATGTAAATGTGTATAAAAAAATATATACAAAATACAAATAGAATAATGTAAAATCGTATCAAAATAAATACACAGAATATCAATAAAATAATGTAAATTTGTATGAAAATAAAGATGCAAAATTCCCAAAAATTATCGCATTTTTTATAAAAATATATATACCAAAATACACATAAAATATTTAAATTTGTATTGAAATAAATATACAAAATGCATATACTGTAAGGTAAATTTGTATTAAAAGAGATATTCAAAAATACATATAAAACAATGTAAATTTGTTTCAAAATACATATACGAATACACATAAAATAAAGTAGATTTCTATAGAAATACATATGAAATTATGTAAATATGTATAAAAATATATATACAAAATACATATCAAATAATGTAAATTCGTGTCAAAATAAATCAACAAAATATCATGAAAAGAATGTGTGTTTGTATAAAAATAGATAATAGATAATAAATTTGTATAAAATATATATGCAAGATACTCATTAAATAATGTAAATATGTATAAAAAAGTATATACAAAAAACAAATAGAATAATGTAAATCGTATCAAAATAAATACACCGAATATTAATAAAATAATATAAATTTGTATGAAAATAAAGATGCAAAATTCCCATAAAATAGCGCATTTCTTATAAAAATATATATACCAAAATACACATAAAATATTTAAATTTGTATTGAAATAAATATACAAAATGCACATACAATAAGGTAAATTTGTATTGAAAGAGATATGCAAAAATACATATAAAACAATGTAAATTTGTTTCAAAATATATATACGAATACAAATAAAAAAACGTAGATTTCTAAAAAAATATATACAAAATACACATAAAATTAAGTAAATACGTATAAAAAATGTATACAAAATACACATAAAATAATGTAAATTCGATTTAAAATAAATAAACAAAATACCAATAAAAGAATGTGTATTTGGATAAATATAAATATAAAAAATACATATACGAAATAAACATAAAATAAGGTAGATTTGTAATAAAATATATGTACAAAATACACATAAAATAATGTAAATTTATATGAAATATATATACAAATACACATAAAATACCATGAATTTGTATAAAAATATATATTCAAAATAAATATTAAATAATGTACAAGCGTATAAAAATATATATACAAAGTACATATAAAATAATGTAAATTCGTATCAATATAAATCAACAAAACACCAATAAAATAATATATATTTGAATGAAAATAAATTTACAAAATACACATAACATAACTAAAATTTGTATTAAAATATATACAAAAATACATAGAAATAATTTGAGTTTGTATGAAAATAGATATACAAAATCTGATAATCTGATTTTATATTATTTTTATAAACTCTGAATTTTGTTTATTGAATTTGAAACGAATTTACCTTATTTTGTATATCTATTTTCATAATAATTAAAATACTTCTGTATATTTTTGTATATAGTTTTATATAAATTTACGTTATTATATGTGTATTTTGTATATTTATATTTATACAAATACATTCTTTTATTGGTATTTTGTATATTTATTTTGATGCAATTTACATTATTTATATGTATTTTGTATACATTTTTAAACGTATTTACTTCATTTTATGTGTATTTTGTATATATATTTTTATAGAAATGTACGTTATTTTATGTGTATTCGTATATATATTTTGAAACAAATTTACATTGTTTTATATGTATTTTGCATATCTATTTCAATACAAATTTACCTTATTGTATGTGTTTTTTAAATATTTATTTTAATACAAATTTAATTTTTTTATGTGTATTTTGGTAGATATGGAGAGGTAAATTTGTATTGAAAGAGATATTCAAAAATACATATAAAACAATGTATATTTGTTTCAAAATATATATACGAATACACATAAAATAACGTAGATTTCAATAAAAATATATACAAAACACATAAAATGAAGTAAATACGTATAAAAAATTGAATACAAAATACACATAAAAATCGTATCAAAATAAATAAACAAAATACTAGTAAAAGAAAGTGTATTTGTATAAATATAAATATACAAAATTCACATAAAATATCGTAAATTTGTATAAAACTATATACAAAAATACACAGAAGTTATTAAATTTGTATGAAAATATATATACAAAATACAGCTAAAATAAGCTAAATTTGAATTGAAATGTACATACAAAATACATAAAATAATGTAAATCTGTATCAAAATATTTATACAAATACATATAATAACGTAGATTTGTTTAAAAACATATAAACAAAATACACATTAAGTAATGTAAATACGTATAAAAAATATGTACAAAATACACATATAATCATGTAATTCGTATCAAAATAAATAAACAAAATAGCAATAAAATAATGTAAATTTGTATGAGAAAACATATACAAATAACGCAAATTTCTATAAAAATATATGTACAAAAATGCACATAAAATAAAGTAAATTAGCATAAAAATATATATACAAAACACACACTAAATAATGTAAATGCGTACATAAAATAACCTAAATTTGTATAAAACTATATACAAAAATACACATAAATAATTTAAATTTGTTTGAAAAGAAACATACAAAATATACATAAAATTAGGTAAATTTGTATGAAATACATATACAAAATACACATCAAATAATGTAAATTTGAATGAAAATATATAAACAAATACACTTAAAATAACGTAAATTTGTATAAAATATATATGCAAGATACACATTAAATAATGTAAATGTGTATAAAAAAAATATACAAAAAACAAATAGAATAATGTAAAATCGTATCAAAATAAATACACAGAATATCAATAAAATAATGTAAATTTGTATGAAAATAAAGATGCAAAATTCCCAAAAATTATCGCATTTTTTATAAAAATATATATACCAAAATACACATAAAATATTTAAATTTGTATTGAAATAAATATACAAAATGCATATACAGTAAGGTAAATTTGTATTGAAAGAGATATTCAAAAATACATATAAAACAATGTAAATTTGTTTCAAAATATATATACGAATACACTTAAATTAAAGTAGATTTCTATAGAAATATATATACAAAATACATATGAAATTATGTAAATACGTAAAAAATATATATACAAAATACATATCAAATAATGTAAATTCGTGTCAAAATAAATAAACAAAATATCATGAAAAGAATGTGTATTTGTATGAAAATAGATAATAGATAATAAATTTGTATAAAATATATATGCAAGATACACATGAAATAATATAAATATGTATAAAAAAGTATATACAAAAAACAAATAGAATAATGTAACATCGTATCAAAATAAATACACCGAATATTAATAAAATAATGTAAATTTCTATGAAAATAAAGATGCAAAATTCCCATAAAATAGCGCATTTCTTATAAAAATATATATACCAAAATACACATAATATATTTAAATTTGTATTGAAATAAATATACAAAATGCACATACAATAAGGTAAATTTGTATTGAAAGAGATATGCAAAAATACATATAAAACAATGCAAATTTGTTTCAAAATATATATACGAATACAAATAAAAAAAAACGTAGATTTCTATAAAAATATATTTACAAAATACACATAAAATTAAGTAAATACGTATAAAAAAATGTATACAAAATACACATAAAATAATGTAAATTCGAATTAAAATAAATAAACAAAATACCAATAAAAGAATGTGTATTTGGATAAATATAAATATACTAAATACACATACAAAATAAACATAAAATAAGGTAGATTTGTAATAACATATATGTACAAAATACACATAAAATAATGTAAATTTATATGAAAATATATATACAAATACACATAAAATACCATGAATCTGTATAAAAATATATATTCAAAATAAATATTAAATAATGTAAAAGCGTATAAAATTATATATACAAAGTACATATAAAATGAAAATTAAGATGCAAAATACTTATAAAATAACGCATTTTTTATAAAATTATTTATACCAAAATACACATAAAATATTTGAACTTGTATTATAATAAATATACAAAATGCACATACAATAAGGTAAATTTGTATTGAAATAGATATGCAAAATACATATAAAATAATGTAAATTTGTTTCAAAATATATATACGAATACACATAAAATAACGTAGATTTCTATAAAAATACATATACAAAATACACATAAAATTAAGTAAATACGTATAAAAAAATGTATACAAAATACACATAAAATAATGTAAATTCGTATAAATGTAAATAAACAATATACCAATAAAAGAATGTGTATTTGTATAAATATAAATATACAAAATGCACATAAAATACCGTAAATTTATATAAAACTATATACATAAAATAACGCAAAATTCTATAAAAATATATGTACAAAAATGAACATTAAATAAATTTGCATAAAAATATATATACAAAACACACATTAGATAATGTAAATGAGTATAAAAATATGTATACAAAATACCTATGAAATAATCTAAATTCGTATCGAATTAAATTAAGAAATACCAATAAAATAATGTAATTTTGAATGAAAATATATATACAAAATACACATAAAATAACCTAAACACAAATACAAATATACACATAAAATAATTTAAAATTGAATGAAATAAATATACAAAATAAACATAAAATAACGTAAATTTGTAATGAAATATATGAAAAAATACACATAAAATAATATAAATTTGTATGAAAATATATATACAAATACACATTAAATAACATGAATTTGTATAAAATTTGTATCAAAATATATACTTATACACACAATAAAATAACGTTTTTTTTATGAAAATGTATATACAAAATACACATAAAATAATTTAAATAAGTAGAAAATATATATACAAAAAACACATAAAATAATGTAAATATGTATGAAAATATATAAACAAATACACATAAAATAATGTAAATTTGGATAAAATATATATCATAAAATAATGTAAATTCGTATCAAAATAAATAAACAAAATACCAATAAAAGAATGTGTATTTGTATGAATATAAATATACAAAATACACATAAAATAACGTAAATTTATATAAAACTATATACAAAAATACACAGAAGTAATTAAATTTGTATGAAAATATATACAAAATACACACGAAATAAGCTAAATTTGAATTGAAATATATATACAAAATACATGAAATAAAGTAAATTTGTATCAAAATATTTATACAAATACACATATAATAACGTAAATTTGTATGAAAATATATAAACAAAATACACATTAAATAATGTAAATACGTATAAAAAAATATGTACAAAATACACATATAATCATGTAATTCGTATCAAAATAAATAAACAAAATACCAATAAAATAATATAAATTTATATGAGTAAACGTGTATGTTGCATATTTTTTCAATACAAATTTACCTTATTATATACGCATTTTGTATATTAATTTTAATACAAATTTAATTATTCGATGTGTATTTTTGTATATGTATTTTTATAAACATATTCTTTATTTTTTGGGTATTTTGTCTCTTTATTTTCATACAAATTTACATTATTTTATTTATATTCTGCTCATTCATTTTGATAGGAATTGACATTATTCTAGGTGTATTTTGTATATATTTTTCATACAAATTTACGTTATTTTATGTGTATTTGTTTATATATTTTGACATAAATTTACAATATTTTATGGGTATTTTGTATAAACATTTCAAAAGAAATTTACCTAGTTTTATGTGAATTTTGTATATCTATTTTCATACAAACTCAAATTATTTCTATGTTTTTTTGTATATATTTTAATACAAATTTTAGTTATGTTATGTGTATTTTGTAAATTTATTTTCATTCAAATATATATTATTTTATTGGTGTTTTGTTGATTTATATTGATACGAATTTACATTATTTTATATGTACTTTGTATATATATTTTTATACGCTTTTCCATTATTTAATATTTATTTTGAATATATATTTTTATACAAATTCATGGTATTTTATGTGTATTTGTATATATATTTTCATATAAATTTACATTATTTTATGTGTATTTTGTACATATATTTTATTACAAATCTACCTTATTTTATGTTTATTTTGTATGTGTATTTAGTATATTTATATTTATCCAAATACACATTCTTTTATTGGTATTTTGTTTATTTATTTTGATACGAATTTTCATTTTTTTTAGGTGTATTTGATATATATATTTTTATACTTATTTACATAATATTATATGTATTTTGAATATATATTTTCATAGAAATTTACTCTATATGTATATCTATACAAAATACACATGAAAAAATCTAAATTCGTATGGAAATAAATGAACAAAATACCGATAAAATAATGTAATTTTGAATGAAAATATATATAGAAAATACACATAAAATAACGTAAACACAAATAAATATATACACATAAAATGATTTGAATTTGAATGAAAATAGATATAAAATAAACTTAAAATAAGGCAATTTATTATGAAATATATATACAAAATACACATAAAATAATGTAGATTTGTTTCAAAATATATATACGAATACACATAAAATAACGTAGATTTCTATAGAAATATATATACAAAATACACATTAAATAATGTAAATTCGTGTCAAAATAAATAATTAAAATATCAATAAAAGAATGTGTATTTGTATTAAAATAAATATACAAAATACACATACAATAAGGTAAATCTGTATTGAAATAGATATGCAAAATACATATAAAACAATGTAAATTTGTTTCAAAATATATATACGAATACACATAAAATAACGTAGATTTGTATAAAAATATATATACAAAATACACATAAAATGAAGTAAATACGTATAAGAAAATATATACAAAATACACATAATGTAAATTCGTATCAAAATAAATAAACAAAATACCAATAAAAGAATGTGTATTTGTATAAATATAAATATACAAAATACACATAAAATAACGTAAATTTGTATAAAACTATATACAAAAATACACAGAAGTTATCAAATTCGTATGAAAATAGATATACAAAATACAGATAAAATAAGCTAAATTTGAATTGAAATGTATATAGAAAATACATAAAATAATGTAAATTTGTATCAAAATATTTATAAAAATATATATAATAACGTAAATTTGTTTAAAAATATATAAACAAAATACACATTAAGTAATGTAAATACGTATAAAAAATATGTACAAAATACACATATAATCATGTAATTCGTATCAAACTAAATAAACAAAATATCAATAAAATAATGTAAATTTGTATGAGAAAACATTTACAAATACATATAAAATAACGCTAATTTCCATAAAAATATATGTCCAAAAATGAACGTAAAATAAAGTAACTTTGGATAAAATTATATATACAAAACACACATTAAATAATGTAAATGCGTACATAAAATAACCTAAATTTGTATAAAACTATATACAAAAATACACAAAAATAATTTAAATTTGTATGAAAAGAAATATACAAAATACACATAAAATTAGGTTAATTTGTATTGAAATACATATACAAAATACATATAAAATAATGTAAATTTGAAAGAAAATATATAAACAAATACACATATAATAACGTAAATTTGTATGAAATATATAATCAAAATACACATTAAATAATGTAAATATGTATAAAAAAATATATACAAAACACAAATAGAATAATGTAAAATCGTATCAAAATATATACACAGAATATTAATAAAATAATGTAAATTTGTATGAAAATTAAGATGCAAAATACCTATAAAATAACGCACTTTTTATAAAAAATATTGATACCAAAATACACATAAAATATTTGAATTTGTATTAAAATAAATATACAAAATGCACATACAATAAGGTAAATTTGTATTGAAATAGACATGCAAAATACATATAAAATAATGTAAATTTGTTTCAAAATATATATACGAATACACATAAAATAACGTAGATTTCTATAAAAATACATATACAAAATACACATAATATTAAGTAAATACGTATAAAAAAATATATACAAAATACACATAAAATAATGTAAATTCGTATAAATGTAAATAAACAATATACCAATAAAAGAATGTGTATTTGTAAAATACACATAAAATAACGTAGATTTCTATAAAAATAAATACACATAAAATGAAGTAAATACGTATAAAAAAATGAATACAAAAAATACATAAAAATCGTATCAAAATAAATAAACAAAATACCAGTAAAAGAATGTGTATTTGTATAAATATAAATATACAAAATACACATAAAATATCGTAAATTTGTATAAAACTATATACAAAAATACACAGAAGTAATTAAATTTGTATGAAAATATATATACAAAATACAGCTAAAATGAGCTAAATTTGAATTGAAATGTACATACAAAATACATAAAATAATGTAAATCTGTATCAAAATATTTATACAAATACATATAATAACGTAGATTTGTTTAAAAATATATAAACAAAATACACATTAAGTAATGTAAATACGTATAAAAAATATGTACAAAATACACATATAATCATGTAATTCGTATCAAAATAAATAAACAAAATAGCAATAAAATAAAGTAAATTTTTATAAGAAAACATATACAAATAACGCAAATTTCTATAAAAATATATGTACAAAAATGCATATAAAATAAAGTAAATTTGCAAAAAAATATATATACAAAACACACACTAAATAATGTAAATGCGTACATAAAATAACCTAAATTTGTATAAAACTATATACAAAAATACACAAAAATAATTTAAATTTGTTTGAAAAGAAATATACCAAATACACATAAAACTAGGTAAATTTGTATTCAAATACATATACAAAATACACATCAAATAATGTAAATTTTAAAGAAAATATATAAACAAATACACTTAAAATAACGTAAATTTGTATAAAATATATATGCAAGATACACATTAAATAATGTAAATGTGGATAAAAAATATATATACAAAAAACAAATAGAATAATGTAAAATCGCATCAAAATAAATACACATAATATCAATAAAATAATGTAAATTTGTATGAAAATAAAGATGAAAAATTCCCAAAAATTATCGCATTTTTTATAAAAATATATTTACCAAAATACACATAAAATATTTAAATTTGTATTGAAATAAATATACAAAATGCATATACAGTAAGGTAAATTTGTATTGAAAGAGATATTCAAAAATACATATAAAACAATGTAAATTTGTTTCAAAATATATATACGAATACAAATAAAATAAAGTAGATTTCTATAGAAATATATATACAAAATACATATGAAATTATGTAAATACGTATAAAAATATATATACAAAATACATATCAAATAATGTAAATTCGTGTCAAAATAAATAAACAAAATATCATGAAAAGAATGTGTATTTGTATGAAAATAGATAATAGATAGTAAATTTGTATAAAATATATATGCAAGATACACATTAAATAATGTAAATATGTATAAAAAAGTATATACAAAAAACAAATAGAATAATGTAACATCGTATCAAAATAAATTCACCGATTATTAATAAAATAATGTAAATTTGTATGAAAATAAACATGCAAAATTCCCATAAAATAGCGCATTTCTTATAAAAATATATATACCAAAATACACATAAAATTTTTAAATTTGCATTGAAATAAATATACAAAATGCACATACAATAAGGTAAATTTGTATTGAAAGAGATATGCAAAAATACATATAAAACAATGTAAATTTGTTTCAAAATATATATACGAATACAAATAAAAAAACGTAGATTTCTATAAAAATATATATACAAAATACACATAAAATTAAGTAAATACGTATAAAAAATGTATACAAAATACACATAAAATAATGTAATTTCGAATTAAAATAAATGTAAATTTGAATGAAAATATAAAAACAAATACACTTAAAATAACGTAAATTTGTATAAAATATATATGCAAGGTACACATTAAATAATGTAAATGTGTATAAAAAAATATATACAAAAAACAAATAGAATAATGTAAAATCGTATCAAAATAAATACACAGAATATCAATAAAATAATGTAAATTTGTATGAAAATAAAGATGCAAAATTCCAAAAAATTATCGCATTTTTTTTTAAATAAATATACCAAAATACACATAAAATATTTAAATTTGTATTGAAATAAATATACAAAATGCATATACAGTAAGGTAAATTTGTATTAAAAGAGATATTGAAAAATACATATAAAACAATGTAAATTTGTTTCAAAATAATTATACGAATACACATAAAATAAAGTAGATTTCTATAGAAATATATATAAAAGATACATATGAAATTATGTAAATACGTATAAAAATATATATACAAAATACATATCAAATAATGTAAATTCGTGTCAAAATAAATAAACAAAATATCATGTAAAGAATGTGTATTTGTATAAAAATAGATAATAGATAATAAATTTGTATAAAATATATATGCAAGATACTCATTAAATAATGTAAATATGTAAAAAAAAGTATATACAAAAAACAAATAGAATAATGTAAATTCGTATCAAAATAAATACACCGAATATTAATAAAACAATGTAAATTTGTATGAAAATAAAGATGCAAAATTCCCATAAAATAGCGCATTTCTTATAAAAATATATATACCAAAATACACATAAAATATTTAAATTTGTATTGAAATAAATATACAAAATGCACATACAATAAGGTAAATTTGTATTGAAAGAGATATGCAAAAATACATATAAAACAATGTAAATTTGTTTCAAAATATATATACGAATACAAATAAAAAAACGTAGATTTCTATAAAAATATATATACAAAATACACATAAAATTAAGTAAATACGTATAAAAAATGTATACAAAATACACATAAAATAATGTAAATTCGATTTAAAATAAATAAACAAAATACCAATAAAAGAATGTGTATTTGGATAAATATAAATATACAAAATACATATACAAAATAAACATAAAATAAGGTAGATTTGTAATAAAATATATGTACAAAATACACATAAAATAATGTAAATTTATATGAAATATATATACAAATACACATAAAATACCATGAATTTGTAAAAAAAATATATATTCAAAATAAATATTAAATAATGTAAAAGCGTATAAAAAAATATATACAAAGTACGTATAAAATAATGTAATTTCGTATCAATATAAATCAACAAAACACCAATAAAATAATATATATATATATATATATATATATATATATATATATATATATATATATATATATATATATATATATATATATATATATATATATATATATATATATATATATATATATATATATATATATATATATATATATATATATATATATATATATATATATATATGAATGAAAATAAATTTACAAAATACACATAACATAACTAAAATTTGTATTAAAATATATACAAAAATACATAGAAATAATTTGAGTTTGTATGAAAATAGATATGCAAAATACACATAAGACTAGGTAAATTTCTTTTGAAATGTATATACAAAATAGCCATAAAATATTGTAAATTTGTGTCAAAATATATAAACAAATACTCATAAAATAACGTAAATTTGTATGAAAAATATATACAAAATACACATAGAATAATGTCAATTCGTATCAAAATGAATGAGCAGAATATCAATAAAATAATGTATATTTGTATGAAAATAAAGATGCAAAATACCCAAAAAATAAAGCATATGTTTATAAAAATACAGATACAAAAATACACATCGAATAATTAAATTTGTATTAAAATTAATAAAAAAATGCGTATATAATAAGGTAAATTTGTTTTGAAAAAATATGCAATATACACGTTTACTCATACAAATTTATATTATTTTATTGGTATTTTGTTTATTTATTTTGATACGAATTACATGATTATATGTGTATTTTGTACACATTTTTTTATACGTATTTACATTATTTAATGTGTATTTTGTTTATATATTTTCATACAAATTTACGTTATTATATGTGTATTTGTATAAATATTTTGATACAAATTTACTTTATTTCATGTATTTTGTATATATATTTCAATTCAAATTTAGCTTATTTTGTGTGTATTTTGTATATATTTTCATACAAATTTAATTACTTCTGTGTATTTATGTATATAGTTTTATAAATTTACGTTATTTTATGTGTATTTTGTATATTTATATTTATACAAATACACATTCTTTTATTGGTATTTTGTTTATTTATTTTGATACGAATTTACATTATTTTATGTGTATTTTGTATACATTTTTTTATACGTATTTATTTCATTTTAAGTGTATTTATATATATATATATATATATATATATATATATATATATATATATATATATATATATATATATATATATATATATATATATATATATATATATATTTATAGAAATCTACGTTATTTTATGTGTATTCGTATACATATTTTGAAACAAATTTACATTGCTTTATATGTATTTTGCGTATCTATTTCAATACAAATTTACCTTATTGTAAGTGTTTTTTATATATTTATTTTAATACAAATGTGTATTTTGGTATATATATTTTTATAAATAAAAAAATGCGTTATTTTACGATTATTTTGCCTCTTTATTTTCATACAAATCTACATTATTTTATTAATATTCTGTGTATTTATTTTGATACGATTTTACATTATTCTATTTGTGTTTTGTATATATATTTTTTATCCATATATACGTTATTTTAAGTGTATTTGTTTATGTATTTTCATTCAAATTTACATTATTTTATGTGTATTTTATATGTATTTCCACAAATTTAACTAATTTTATGTGTATTTTGTATATTTATTTTCATACAAATTTAAAATATTTTGTGTATTTTGTATATAGTTTGATACAAATTTAGTTATTTTATGTTTTTTGAATATCTATTAAATATATATACAAAATACATATGAAACTATGTAAATACGTATAAAATATATATACAAAATATATATCAAATAATGTAAATTCGTGTCAAAATAAATCAACAAAATATCATGAAAAGAATGTGTATTTGTATGAAAATAGATAATAGATAATAAATTTGTATAAAATATATATGCAAGATACTCATTAAATAATGTAAATATGTATAAAAAGTATATACAAAAACAAATAGAATAATGTAAAATCGTATCAAAATAAATACACCAAATATTAATAAAATAATGTAAATTTGTATGAAAATAAAGATGCAAAATTCTATAAAATAGCGCATTTCTATAAAAATATATATACCAAAATACACATAAAAAATTAGATTTTATATTAAAATAAATATATAAAAAAATTTGTATTGAAATAGATACAAAATACATATAAAGCAAATAATTTGTTTCAAAATATGTATGAATACACATAAAATAACGAAGATTTCTATAAATATATATACAAAATACACATAGAATAATTAAATTTGTATTGAAATAAATATACAAAATGCATATACAATAAGGTAAATTTGTATTGAAAGAGATATGCAAAAATACATATAAAACAATGTAAATTTGTTTCAAAATATATATACGAATACAAATAAAAAAACGTAGATTTCTATAAAAATATACATACAAAATACACATAAAATTAAGTAAATACGTATAAAAAAATGTATTCAAAATACACATAAAATAATGTAAATTCGAATTAAAATAAATAAACAAAATACCAATAAAAGAATGTTTATTTGGATAAATAAAAATATACAAAATACACATACAAAATAAACATAAAATAAGGTAGATTTGTAATAAAATATATGTACAAAATACACATACAATAATGTAAATTTATATGAACTAATATATATATAGAAATACACATAAAATACCATGAATTTGTATAAAAAATTATATTCAAAATAAATATTAAATAATGTAAGAGCGTATAAAAATATATATACAAAGTACATATAAAATGAAAATTAAGATGCAAAATACCTATAAAATGCATTTTTTTTAAAATTATTGATACCAAAATACACATAAAATATTTGAACTTGTATTAAAATAAATATACAAAATGCACATACAATAAGGTAAATTTGTATTGAAATAGATATGGAAAATACATATAAAATAATGTAAATTTGTTTCAAAATATATATACGAATACACATAAAATAACGTAGATTTCTATAAAAATACATATACAAAATACACATAATATTAAGTAAATACGTATAAAAAAATGTATACAAAATACACATAAAATAATGTAAATTCGTATAAATGTAAATAAACAATATACCAATAAAAGAATGTGTATTTGTATAAATATAAATATACAAAATGCTCATAAAATAACGTAGATTTATATAAAACTATATACATAAAATAACGCAAATTTCTATAAAAATATATGTACAAAAATGAACATAAAATAGATTTGCATATAAATATATATACAAAACACACTTTAGATAATGTAAATGAGAATAAAAATATGTATACAAAATACATATGTAATAATCTAAATTCGTATCGAATTAAATTAAGAAATACCAATAAAATAATGTAATTTTGGATGAAAATACATATAAAATAACCTAAATACAAATACAAATATACACATAAAATAATTTAAAATTGAATGAAATAAATATACAAAATAAACATAAAATAAGGTAAATTTGTAATGAAATATATGAAAAAATACACATAAAATAATATAAATTTGTATGAAAATATATATACAAATACACATTAAATAACATGAATTTGTATAAAATTTGTATCAAAATATATACTTATACACACAATAAAATAACGTAATTTTTTTATGAAAATGTATATACAAAATACACATAGAATAATTTAAATACGTAGAAAAATATATATACAAAAAACACATAAAATAGTGTAAATTTGTATGAAAATATATAAACAAATACACATAAAATAATGTAAATTTGGATAAAATATATATACAAAATGAACATTAAATAATACATAAATACACATAAAATTAAGTAAATACGTATAAAAAAATGTATACAAAATACACATAAAATAATGTAAATTCGAATTAAAATAAATAAACAAAATACCAATAAAAGAATGTGTATTTGGATAAATATAAATATACAAAATAAACATAAAATAAGGTAGATTTGTAAAAAAAATATATGTACAAAATACACATAAAATAATGTAAATTTATATAAAAATATATATACAAATACACATAAAATACCATGAATTTGTATAAAAATATATATTCAAAATAAATATTAAATAATGTAAAAGCGTATAAAAATATATATACAAAGTACATATAAAATAATGTAAATTCGTATCAATATAAATCAACAAAACACCAATAAAATAATATATATTTGAATGAAAATAAATTTACAAAATACACATAACATAACTAAAATTTGTATTAAAATATATACAAAAATACATAGAAATAATTTGAGTTTGTATGAAAATAGATATACAAAATACACATACAAATTTATATTATTTTATTGAAATGTATATACAAAATACGAATAAAATGATTATATGTGTATTTTGTCAAAATATATAAACAAATACATAAAATAACGTAAATTTGTATGAAAAATATATACAAAATACACATAGAATAATGTCAATTCGTATCAAAATGAATGAGCAGAATATCAATAAAATAATGTAAATTTGTATGAAAATAAAGATGCAAAATACTAAAAAAATAAAGCATATGTTAAAAAAATACAGATACAAAAATACACATCGAATAATTAAATTTGTACTAAAATTAATATACAAAATGCGTATATAATAAGGTAAATTTGTTTTGAAAAAATATGCAACATACACGTTTACTCATACAAATTTATATTATTTTATTGGTATTTTGTTTATTTATTTTTATACGAATTAAATGATTATATGTGTATTTTGTACATATTTTTTATACGTATTTACATTATTTAATGTGTATTTTGTTTATATATTTTCATACAAATTTACGTTATTATGTGTATTTGTATAAATATTTTGATACAAATTTACTTTATTTCATGTATTTTGTATATATATTTCAATTCAAATTTAGCTTATTTCGTGTGTATTTTGTATATATTTTCATGCAAATTTAATTGCTTCTGTGTATTTTTGTATATAGTTTTATATAAATTTACATTATTTTATGTGTATTTTGTATATTTATATTCATACAAATACACATTCTTTTATTGGTATTTTGTTTATTTATTTTGATACGAATTTACATTATTTTATGTGTATTTTGTATACATTTTTTTATAGGTATTTACTTCATTTTATGTGTATTTTCTATATATATTTTTATAGAAATCTACGTTATTTTATGTGTATTCGTATATATATTTTGAAACAAATTTACGTTGTTTTATATGTATTTTGCATATCTATTTAAATACAAATTTACCTTATTGTATGTGTTTTTTGTATATTTATTTTAATATAAATTAAATTTTTTGATGTGTCTTTTGGTATATATATTTTTATAAATAAAAAAAATCCGTTATTTTATGGGTATTTTGCTTCTTTATTTTCATACAAATTTACATTATTTTATTAATATTCTGTGTATTTATTTTGATACGATTTTACATTATTCTATTTGTGTTTTGTACATATTTTTTTATACAAATTTACGTTATTTTAAGTGTATTTGTTTATGTATTTTCATTCAAATTTACATTATTTTATGTGTATTTTGTGTATGTATTTCAATACAAATTTACCTAATTTTATGTGTATTTTGTATATATATTTTCATACAAATTTAAAAAAAAAATGTGTAATTTTTGTATATAGTTTGATACAAATTTAGGTTATTTTAGGTGTATTTTGTATATCTATTTTCATACAAATACACATTCTTTTACTGACATTTTGTTTATTTATTTTGACGCGAGTTTACATTATTTAATGTGTATTTTGTATATATATTTTTATACGTATTTACATCATTTCATGTCTATTTTGTATAGTTTTAAAAAAAATTATATTATTTAATGTATATTTTGTATATATATATTTATACAAATACACATTCTTTTATTGGTATTTTGTTTATTTATTTTGATACTAATTTACATTATTTTATGTATATTTTTTATACATTTTTTATACGTATTTACTTAATTTTATGTGTATTTTGTATATATATTTTTATAGAAATCTACCTTATTTCAAGTGTATTCGTATATATTTTTTGAAACAAATTTACATTGTTTATATGTATTTTGCATATCTATTTTTGTGTATTCTGTATTTATTTTTGTTATACATAGAATAATGTAAAATAGTATCAAAATAAGTACACAGAATATCAATAAAATAATTTAAATTTATATGAAAATAAAGATGCAAAATACCCATAAGATAAAGCATATTTTTTTTTAAAAATACACATAGAATAATTAAATTTGTATTAAAATTAATATACAAAATGCACACATACAATAAGGTAAATTTGTATTGAAAAAAAAACGCAAAATACAAATAAAACTGTAAATTTGTTTCAAAATATATATACGAATACACATAAAATAACGTAGATTTCTATAGAAATATATATACAAAATACACATGAAATTATGTAAATACGTATAAAAATATATATATAAAATACATATTAAGTAATGCAAATTCGTGACAAAATAAATAAACAAAATATCATGAAAAGAATGTGTATTTGTATGAAAATAAATAATAAATAATAAATTTGTATGCAAGATACATTTAAATAATGTAAATATGTATATAAAAAAATATATAAAAAAAAATAGAATAATGTAAAATCGTATGAAAATAAATACACCGAATATTAATAAAATAATACAAATTTGTATGAAAATAAAGATGCAAAATTCCCATCAAATAGCGCATTTCTTATAAAAATATATATACCAAAATACACATAAAATATTTAAATTTCTATTGAAATAAATATACAAAATGCACATACAATAAGGTAAACTTCTATTGAAAGAGATATGCAAAAATACATATAAAACAATGTAAATTTGTTTCAAAATATATATACGAATACACATAAAATAACGTAGATTTCTATAAAAATATATATACAAAATACACATAAAATTAAATAAATACGTATAAAAAATGTAAACAAAATACACATAAAATAATGTAAATTCGAAACAAAATAAATAAACAAAATACCAATAAAAGAATGTATATCTATTTATTTTAATAGAAAATCTAGTATTTTGTGTTTTTTCGTATATATATTTTTTATAAAAAATGTGTTATTTTATGGGTATTTTGCATCTTAATTTTCATAAAAATTTACATTATTTTATTAATATTTTCTGTATTTATTTTGATACGATTTTACATTATTTTATTTATGTTTATTTTTTTATACATATTTACATTATTTAATGTGTTTTTTGTATATATATTTGATACATATTTACGTTATTTTAAGTTATTTTATGTGTATTTGTTTATATATTTTGACACAAATTTACAATATTTTATGGGTATTTTGTATATATATTTCAAAAGAAATTTACCTAGTTTTATATGTATTTTGAATATCTATTTTCATTCAAAAATATATTATTTTATTGGTATTTTGTTCATTTATATTGATACGAATTTCCATTATTTTATATGTACTTTGTATATATATTTTTATACGCATTTACATTATTTAATATTTATTTTGTATATATAAGTTTTTACAAATTCATGGTATTTTATGTGTATTTGTATATATATTTTCATATAAATTTACATTATTTTATGTGTATTTTGTACATATATTTCATTACAAATTTACCTTATTTTATGTTTATTTTGTATGTGTATTTTGTACATTTATATTTATACAAATACACATTCTTTTATTGGTATTTTGTTTATTTATTTTGTTTCGAGTTTACATTATTTTATGTGTATTTTGTTTACATTTTTTTATACGTATTTACTTAATTTTATGTGTATTTTGTATATATATTTTTATAGAAATCTACGTTATTTTATGTGTATTCGTATATATATTTTGAAACAAATTTACATTGTTTTATATGTATTTTTGCATATCTCTTTCAATACAAGTTTACCTTATTGTATGTGCATTTTGTATATTTATTTCAATACAAATTTAAATATTTTATGTGTATACATGTACAAAAAATACATAAAATAATGTAGATTTGTATGAAATGAAAACAAATACATTTTATATAAAATATATATACAAAATACACATAGAATAATGTAAAATTATATTAAAATAAATACACAGAATATCAATAAAATAATGTAAATTTGTATGAAAATAAAGATGCAAAATACCCATAAAATAAAGCATATTTTTATAAAAATACATATACAAAAATATACATAGATTAATCAAATTTGTATTAAAATTAATATACAAAATGCACATACAATAAGGTAAATTTGTTTTGAAAAAATATGCAAAATACACATAAAACAATGTAAATTTGTTTCAAAATATATATACGAATACACATAAAATAACGCAGATTTCTATAAAAATATATATACAAAATACACTTGAAATAATGTAAATACGTATAAAAATATATATACAAAATACACATTAAATAATGTTAATTCGTGTCAAAATAAATAAACAAAATATCATGAAAAGAATGTGTATTTGTATGAAAATAGATATACAAAATGCACATAAAATAACCTAAATTTGTATAAAACTATAAACAAAAATATACAAAAATAATTTAAACTTGTATGAAAATAAATATAGAAAAAACATATAAAAATAGGTAAATTTGTATTGAAATACATATACAAAATACACATAAAATAATGTAAATTTGAATGAAAATATATAAACATATAGACTTAAAATAACGTAAATTTGTATCAAAAATATAAACAAAAAACACATTAAATAATGTAAATATGTATAAAAAAATATATACAAAACACAAATAAAATAATGTAAAATCGTATGAAAATAAATACAGAAAATATTAATAAAATAATGTATATTTATATGAAAATTAAGATGCAAAATACCCATAAAATAACGCATTTTTTATAAAAATATATATACGAAAAAACATAAAATATTTGATTTTGTATTAAAATAAATAGATATACAAAATACACATAAAATAAGCTAAATTTGAATTGAAATATATATACAAAATACATAAAATAATGTAAATTTGTATCAAAATACCTATACAAATACACATATAATAACGTAAATTTGTATAAAAATATATAAACAAAATACACATTAAATAATGTAAATACGTATAAAAAAATGTAAAAAATACACAAATAATCATGTAATTCGTATCAAAATAAATAGACAAAATACCAATAAAATAATGTAAATTTCTATGAAAAAACATATACAAAATACACATAAATAACGCAAATATCAATAAAAATATATATAATATAATATATTTTTATACATATTTAAAATATTTAATGTATATTTTGTATATATATTTTATCCAAATTTACGTGATTTTATATGTATTCGTTATATATTTTCATACAAATTTACATTATTTTATATGAGTTTTGTATGTATTTCAATACAAATTTGTTTAACTTTATGTGTATTTTGCATATACAAAATATACAAAATGCACATAAAACAATGTATATTTGTTTCAAAATATATATACGAATGCACATAAAATAACGTATATTTCTATAGAAATATATATACAAAATACACATGAAATGACGTAAATACGTATAAAAATATATATACACAATACACATTAAATAATGTAAATTCGCATAAAATAAATAAACAATATATCAATAAAAGAATGTGTATTTGTATGAAAATAGATATACAAAATACACATAAAATATTGTAAATTTGTATAAAACTATTAAAAATACACAAAAATAATTCAAATTTGTATAAAAATATATATACAAAATACAAATAAAAATACAAAAAAATAATGTATCAAAATACATACACAAATATTAATAAATAATGTAAATTTGTATGAAAATAAAAGATGCAAAATACCCATAAAATTTTTAATTTATAAAATATATATAGAAATACACAAAATATTTAAATTTGTATAACAATAAATATACAATTTGCACATACAATAAAATTAAATTTGTATTGAAATAGATATGCAAAATACACATAAAACAATGTAAATTTGTTTCAAAATATATACGAATACACATAAAATAACTTAGATTTCTATAAAATAATATATACAAAATAAAATACACATAAATGAAATAAAGAAAAAAAATGTATACAAAATACACATAAAATAATGTAAATTCGTATCAAAATAAATAAACTAAATGCCAATAAAAGAAAGTATAAATATAAATATACAAAATACACATAAAATAACGTTAAATTGTATAAACCTATATGCAAAAATAAAAAAAATAATTAAATTTGTATGAAAATAGATATACAAAAGACACATAAAATAAGCTAAATTTGAATTGAAATAAATATAGAAAATACATAAAATAATGTAAATTTGTATCAAAATATATATTCAAATACACATATATTAAAATTAATATACAAAATGCGTGTATAATAAGGTAAATCTGTATTGAAAAAATATGCAACATACACGTTTACTCATACAAAATTATATTATTTTATTGGTATTTTGTTTATTTATTTTGATGCGAATTACATGATTATGTGTATTTTCTATTTTGTACATATTTCTTTATACGTATTTACATTATTTAATGTGTATTTTGTTTATATATTTTCATAGAAATTTACGTTATTATATGTGTATTTGTATAAATATTTTGATACAAATTTACTTTATTTCATGTACTTTGTATATATATTTTAATTCAAATTTAGCTTATTTTGTGTGTATTTTGTATAGCTATATTTTCATACAAATTTAATTACTTCTGTGTATTTTTGTATATAGTTTTAAATAAATTTACGTTATTTTATGTGTATTTTGTATATTTATATTTATACAAATACACATTCTTTTATTGGTATTTTGTTTATTTATTTTGATACGAATTTACATTATTTTATGTGTATTTTGTATACATTTTTTTATAGGTATTTACTACATTTTATGTGTATTTTGTATATATATTTTTATAGAAATCTACGCTATTTTATGTGTATTCGTATATATATTTTGAAACAAATTTACATTGTTTTATATGTATTTTGCATATTTATTTCAATACAAATTTACCTTATTGTATGTGTTTTTTGTATATTTATTTTAATACAAATTTAATTTTTTGATGTGTATTTTGGTATATATATTTTTAAAAATGCGTTATTTTATGGGTATTTTGCTTCTTTATTTTCATACAAATTTACATTATTTTATTAATATTCTGTGTATTTATTTTGATACGATTTTACATTATTCTATTTGTGTTTTGTATATTTTTTTTTATACAAATTTACGTTATTTTAAGTGTATTTGTTTATGTATTTTCATTCAAATTTACATTATTTTATGTGTATTTTGTGTATGTATTTCAATAGAAATTTACCTAATTATATGTCTATTTTGTATATTTATTTTCAGCCAAATTTAAAATATTTTTGTTTATTTTTGTATATAGTTTGATACAAATTTAGGTTATTTTATGTGTATTTTGTATATCTATTTTCATACAAATACACATTATTTTATTGATATTTTGTTTATTTATTTTGACGCGAATTTTATGTGAATTTGTTTTCATTTCATACAAATTTACATTATCTTATGTGTATTTTGAACATGTAATTAAATACAAATTTAACTAATTACATGTGTATTTTGTATATCTATTTTCATACAAATTGAAATTTTTGTTTTTGTTTTTTTGTATATATTTTCATTCAAATTTTCGTAATCTTATAAAAATATATATACCAAAAAACACATAAAATATTTAAATTTGCATTGAAATAAATATACAAAATGCACATACAATAAGGTAAATTTGTATTGAAAGAGATATGCAAAAATACATATAAAACAATGTAAATTTGTTTCAAAATATATATACGAATACAAATAAAAAAACGTAGATTTCTATAAAAATATATATACAAAACACACATAAAATTAAGTAAATACGTATAAAATAATGTATACAAAATACACATAAAATAATGTAAGCTCGAATTAAAATAAATAAATAAAATACCAATAAAAGAATGTGTATTTGGATAAATATAAATATACAAAATACACATAAAAAATAAACATAAAATAAGGTAGATTTGTAAAAAAATATATGTACAAAATACACATAAAATAATGTAAATTTATATAAAAAATATATATACAAATACACATAAAATACCATGAATTTGTATAAAAATATATATTCAAAATAAATATTAAATAATGTAAAAGCGTATAAAAATATATATACAAAGTACATGTAAAATAATGTAAATTCGTATCAATATAAATCAACAAAACACCAATAAAATAACATATATTTGAATGAAAATAAATTTCCAAAATACACATAACATAACTAAAATTTGTATTAAAATATATACAAAAATACATAGAAATAATTTGAGTTTGTATGAAAATAGATATACAAAATACACATAAAACTAGGTAAATTTCTTTTGAAATGTATATACAAAATACCAATAAAATATTGTAAATTTGTGTCAAAATATATAAGCAAATACACATAAAATAACGTAAATTTGTATGAAAAATATATACAAAATACACCTAGAATAATGTCAATTCGTAGCAAAATGAATGAGCAGAATATCAATAAAATAATGTAAATTTGTATGAAAATAAAGATGCAAAATACCCAAAAAATAAAGCATATGTTTATAAAAATACAGATACAAAAATACACATCGAATAATTAAATTTGTATTAAAATTAATATACAAAATGCGTATATAATAAGGTAAATTTGTATTGAAAAAATATGCAACATACACGTTTACTCATACAAATTTATATTATTTTATTGGTATTTTGTTTATTTATTTTGATACGAATTACATGATTATATGTGTATTTTGTACATATTTTTAAACATAAAATAACGTAAATTTGTATGAAAAATATATACAAAATACACATAGAATAATGTCAATTCGTATCAAAATGAATGAGCAGAATATCAATAAAATAATGTAAATTTGTATGAAAATAAAGATGCAAAATACTCAAAAAATAAAGCATATGTTTATAAAAATACAGATACAAAAATACACATCGAATAATTAAATTTGTATTAAAATTTATATACAAAATGCGTATATAATAAGGTAAATTTGTATTGAAAAAATATGCAACATACACGTTTACTCATACAAATTTATATTATTTTATTGGTATTTTGTTTATTTATTTTAATACGAATTTACATTATTTTTTGTGTATTTTGTATACATTTTTTTATAGGTATTTATTTCATTTTATGTGTATTTTCTATATTTATTTTTATAGAAATCTACGTTATTTTATGTGTATTCGTATATATATTTTGAAACAAATTTACATTGTTTTATATGTATTTTGCATATCTATTTCAATACAAATTTACCTTATTGTGTGTGTTTTTTGTATATTTATTTTAATATAAATTTAATTTTTTGATGTGTCTTTTGGTATATATATTTTTATATATAAAAAAATGCGTTATTTTATGGGTATTTTGCTTCTTTATTTTCATACAAATTTACATTATTTTATTAATATTCTGTGTATTTATTTTGATTCGATTTTACATTATTCTATTTGTGTTTTGTGCATATTTTTTTATACAAATTTACGTTATTTTAAATGTATTTGTTTATGAATTTTCATTCAAATTTACATTATTTTATGTGTATTTTGTGTATGTATTTCAATACAAATTTACCTAATTTTATGTGTATTTTGTATATTTATTTTCATACAAATTTAAAATATTTTTGTGTATTTTTGTTTATAGTTTGATACTAATTTAGGTTATTTTAGGTGTTTTTTGTATATCTATTTTCATACAAATACACATTCTTTTACTGACATTTTGTTTATTTATTTTGACGCGAGTTTACATTATTTAATGTGTATTTTGTATATATATTTTTATACGTATTTACATCATTTCATGTCTATTTTGTATAGTTTTAAACAAATTTATATTATTTAATGTGTATTTTGTATATATATATATATTTATACAAATACACATTGTTTTATTGGTATTTTGTTTATTTATTTTGATACTAATTTACATTATTTTATGTGTATTTTGTATACATTTTTTATACGTATTTACTTAATTTTATGTGTATTTTGTATATATATTTTTATAGAAATCTACCTTATTTCATGTGTATTTGTATATATTTTTTGAAACAAATTTACATTGTTTTTATGTATTTTGCATATCTGTTTTTGTGTATTCTGTATTTATTTTTGTTATACATAGAATAATGTAAAATCGTATCAAAATAAGTACACAGTATATCAATAAAATAATTTAAATATATATGAAAATAAAGATGCAAAATACCCATAAGATAAAGCATTTTTTTTTAAATACATATACAAAAATACACATAGAATAATTAAATTTGTATTAAAATTAATATACAAAATGCACACATACAATAAGGTAAATTTGTATTGAAAAAAAAACGCAAAATACAAATAAAACAGTGTAAATTTGTTTCAAAATATATATACGAATACACATAAAATAACGTAGATTTCTATAGAAATATATATACAAAATACACATGAAATTATGTAAATACGTATAAAATATATATATATATATATATATATATATATATATATATATATATATATATATATATATATATATATATATATATATATATATATATATATATATATATATATATATATATATATAAAATACATATTAAGTAATGGAAATTCGTGACAAAATATATAAACAAAATATCATGAAAAGAATGTGTATTTGTATGAAAATAAATAAAATATAATAAATTTGTATGTAATATATATGCAAGATACATTTAAATAATGTAAATATGTATATAAAAAAAATATATAAAAAAAAAGAATAATGTAAAATCGTATGAAAATAAATACACCGAATATTAATAAAATAATACAAATTTGTATGAAAATAAAGATGCAAAATTCCCATCAAATAGCGCATTTCTTATAAAAATATATATACCAAAATACACATAAAATATTTAAATTTCTATTGAAATAAATATACAAAATGCACATACAATAAGGTAAACTTCTATTGAAAGAGATATGCAAAAATACATATAAAACAATGTAAATTTGTTTCAAAATATATATACGAATACACATAAAATAACGTAGATTTTTATAAATATATATATACAAAATACATAAAATTAAATAAATACGTATAAAAAAATGTAAACAAAATACACATAAAATAATGTAAATTCGAAACAAAATAAATAAACAAAATACCAATAAAAGAATGTATATCTATTTATTTTAATACAAAATCTAGTATTTTGTGTTTTTTCGTATATATATTTTTATAAAAAATGTGTTATTTTATGGGTATTTTGCATCTTAATTTTCATACAAATTTACATTATTTTATTAATATTTTCTGTATTTATTTTGATACGATTTTACATTACTTTATTTATATTTTGTATATATTTTTTATACATATTTACATTATTTAATGTGTTTTTTGTATATATATTTGATACATATTTACGTTATTTTAAGTTATTTTATGTGTATTTGTTTATATATTTTGACACAAATTTACAATATTTTATGGGTTTTGTATATATATTTCAAAAGAAATTTACCTAGTTTTATATGTATTTTGAATATCTATTTTCATACAAACTCAAATTATTTGTATGTATTTTTGTATATATTTCAATACAAATTTTAGTTATGTTATGTGTATTTTGTAAATCTATTTTCATTCAAATATATATTATTTTATTGGTATTTTGTTGATTTATATTGATACGAATTTACATTATTTTATATGTACTTTGTATATATATTTTTATACGCATTTACATTATTTAATATTTATTTTGTATATATAAGTTTATACAAATTCATGGTATTTTATGTGTATTTGTATATATATATTCATATAAATTTACATTATTTTATGTGTATTTTGTACATATATTTCATTACAAATTTACCTTATTTTATGTTTATTTTGTATGTGTATTTTGTATATTTATATTTATACAAATACACATTCTTTTATTGGTATTTTGTTTATTTATTTTGTTTCGAGTTTACATTATTTTATGTGTATTTTGTTTACATTTTTTTATACGTATTTACTTAGTTTTATGTGTATTTTGTATATATATTTTTATAGAAATCTACGTTATTTTATGTGTGTTCGTATATATATATTTTGAAACAAACTTACATTGTTTTATATGCATTTTTGCATATCTCTTTCAATACAAGTTTACCTTATTGTATGTGCATTTTGTATATTTATTTCAATTCAAATTTAGATATTTTATGTGTATACATGTACAAAAAATACATAAAATAATGTAGATTTGTATGAAATGAAAACAAATACATTTTATATAAAATATATATACAAAATACACATAGAATAATGTAAAATTATATTAAAATAAATACACAGAATATCAATAAAATAATGTAAATTTGTATGAAAATAAAGATGCAAAATACCCATAAAATAAAGCATATTTTTTTAAAAATACAGATACAAAAATACACATAGAATAATTAAATTTGTATTAAAATTAATATACAAAATGCACGTACAATAAGGTAAATTTGTATTGAAAAAATATACAAAATGCACATTAAAGCGTAAATTTGTTTAAAAATCTATATACGAATACACATAAAATAACGTAGATTTCTATAGAAAAATATATACAAAATACACATGAAATGATGTAAATACGTATAAAAATATATATATACAAAATACACATTAAATAATTTAAACAAAATATCAATAAAAGAATGTGTATTTATATGAAAATAGATATACAAAATACTCATAAAATAACCTAAGTTTGTATAAGACTATATACAAAAATACACAAATATAATTTAAATTTGTATAAAAATAAATATACAAAATACACATAAAATTAGGTAAATTTGTATTGAAATACATATACAAAATACACATAAAATAATGGAAATTTGAATGAAAATATATAAACATATACACTTAAAATAACGTAAATTTGTATCAAATATATATACAAAAAACTAGTTAAATAATGTAAATATGTATAAAAAAATATATACAAAACACAAATAGAATAATGTAAAATCGTATCAAAATAAATACACAGAATATTAATTAAATAATGTAAATTTGTATGAAAATAAAGATGCAAAATAGCCATAAAATAACGCATTTTTTTTATAAAAATATATATACCAAAATACACATAAAATATTAAAATTTGTATTAAAATAAATATAAAAAATGCACATACTGTAAGGTAGATTTGTCTTGAAATAGATATGCAAAATACATATAAAACAATGTAAATTTGTTTCAAAATATATATACGAATACACATAAAATAACGTTGATTTCTATAAAAAAATATATACAAAATACACATAAAAAAATGTGTATCTTGCATATATATATTTCATACAAAATTTATTATCTATTATTTATTTTCATGCAAATACACATTCTTTTCATGATATTTTGTTTATTTATTTTGACACGAATTTACCTAGATATGTATTTTGTATATATATTTTTATACGTATTTACATAATTTCATGTGTATTTTGTATATATACTTCTATAGAAATCTACTTTAATGTATGTGTATTCGTCTATATATATTGAAACAAATTAGCTGTGTTTTATATGTATTTTTGAATCTATCTATCAATACATATTTACCTTACTGTATATGCATTTTGTATATTTATTTCAATACAAATTTAAATATTTTATGTGTATTTTGGTATATATATTTTATAAAAATGCGCTATTTTATAGAATTTTGCATCTTTCTTTTCATTCAAATTTACATTATTTTATTGATATTCTGTGTATTTATATTGATAGGATTTTACATTATTCTATTTCTTTTTTGTATATATTTTTTTATACACATTTACATTATTTAATATGTATCTTGCATATATATTTTATACAAATTTACGTTATTTTAAGTGGATTTGTTTATATATTTTCATTCAAATTTACATTATTTTATGTGTATTTTGTATATGTATTTCAATACAAATTTACCAAATTTTATGTGTATTTTGTATATTTCTTTTCATACAAATTTTAAATATTTTTGTGTATTTTTGTATATAGTTTTATACAAATTTAGGTTATTTCATTTACGCATTTACATTATTTAATGTGTGTTTTGTATATATATTTTTATGCAAATTTACTTTATTTTATGTGCATTTTTGTACATATATTTTTTTAGAAATTTGCGTTATATTACGTGTATTTGTATATGTTTTCCCATACAAATTTACATTATTTAATTGCTATTTTGTTTATTTATTTTGATACGATTGAAAATAGATATACAAAATATACATAAAATAAACTAAATTTGTATTGAAATATATATACAAAATACATAAAATAATGTAAATTTGTATCAAAATATTTTAACAGATGCGCATAAAATAACGTAAATTTGTTTTAAAATATACAAAATACACATTAAATAATGTAAATATGTATAAAAAAATATATACAAAACACAAATAGAATAATGTAAAATCGTATAAAAATAAATACACAGAATATTAATAAAACAATGTAAATTTGTATGAAAATAAAGATGCAAAATACCCATTAAATAACGAATTTTTTATAAAAATATATATACCAAAATACACATGAAAAAATTAATTTGTATTAAAATAAATATACAAAATACACATACAATAAGGTAAATCTGTATTGAAATAGATATGCAAAATACATATAAAACAATGTAAATTTGTTTCAAAATATATATACGAATACACATAAAATAACGTAGATTTGTATAAAAATATATATACAAAATACACGTAAAATGAAGTAAATACGTATAAGAAAATGTATACAAAATACACATAAATTAATGTAAATTCGTTTCAAAATAAATAAACAAAATACCAATAAAAGAATGTGTATTTGTATAAATAGAAATATACAAAATACACATAAAATAACGTAAATTTGTATAAAACTATATACAAAAATACACTGAAGTTATTAAATTCGTATGAAAATAGATATACAAAATACCGATAAAATAAGCTAAATTTGAATTGAAATGTATATACAAAATACATAAAATAATGTAAATTTGTATCAAAATATTTATAAAAATACATATAATAACGTAAATTTGTTTAAAAATATATAAACAAAACACGCATTAAGTAATGTAAATACGTATAAAAAATATGTACAAAATACACATATAATCATGTAATTCGTATCAAACTAAATAAACAAAATATCAATAAAATAATGTAAATTTGTATGAGAAAACATATACAAATACATATAAAATAACGCTAATTTCCATAAAAATATATGTCCAAAAATTAACGTAAAATAAAGTAGCTTTGGATAAAAATATATATACAAAACACACATTAAATAATGTAAATGCGTACATAAAATAACCTAAATTTGTATAAAACTATATACAAAAATACACAAAAATAATTTAAATTTTTATGAAAAGAAATATACAAAATACACATAAAATTAGGTTAATTTGTCTTGAAATACATATACAAAATACATATAAAATAATGTAAATTTGAAAGAAAATATATAAACATATACACATATAATAACGTAAATTTGTATGAAATATATATTCAAAATACACATTAAATAATGTAAATATGTATAAAAAAATATATACAAAACACAAATAGGATAATGTAAAATCGTATCAAAATATATACACAGAATATTAATAAAATCATGTAAATTTGTATGAAAATTAAGATGCAAAATACCTATAAAATAACGCTTTTTTTTATAAAATTATTCATACCAAAATACACATAAAATATTTGAATTTGTATTAAAATAAATATACAAAATGCACATACAATAAGGTAAATTTGTATTGAAATAGATATGCAAAATACATATAAAATAATGTAAATTTGTTTCAAAATATATATACGAATACACATAAAATAACGTAGATTTCTATAAAAATTCATATACAAAATACACATAATATTAAGTAAATACGTATAAAAAAATGTATACAAAATACACATAAAATAATGTAAATTCGTATAAATATATATACAAAAATACATATAAAATAGTTAAATTTGTATTAAAATAAATATACAAAATGCTCGTACAATAAAGTAAATTGGTATTGAAATAGATATGCAAAATACACATCAAAAATGTAAATTTGTATCAAAATATATATACGAATACTCATAAAATAGAGTAAATTTCTATAAAAATATACATACAAAATAGATATACAAAATACACATATAACTACTTAAATTTGTATTTAAATACATGTACAAAAAAACACATAAAATAATGTAGATTTGTATGAGATGAAAACAAATACATTTTATATAAAATATATATACAAAATACACATAGAATAATGTAAAATCATTTTAAAATAAATACACAGAATATCAATAAAATAATGTAAATTTGTATGAAAATAAAGATGCAAAATACCCATAAAATAAAGCTTATTTTTATAAAAATACATATACAAAAATACACATAGATTAATCAAATTTGTATTAAAATTAATATACAAAATGCACATACAATAAGGTAAATTTGTATTGAAAAAATATGCAAAATACACATAAAACAATGTAAATTTGTCTGAAAATAAATATACGAATACACATAAAATAACGCAGATTTCTATAGAAATATATATACAAAATACACTTGAAATTATGTAAATACGTATAAAAATATATATAAAAAATTCACATTAAATAATGTTAATTCGTGTCAAAATAAATAAACAAAATATCATGAAAAGAATGTGTATTTGTATGAAAATAGATGTACAAAATACACATAAAATAACCTAAATTTGTATAAAACTATATACAAAAATACACAAAAATAATTTAAACTTGTATGAAAATAAAAATACAAAAAACATATAAAAATAGGTAAATTTGTATTGAAATACATATACAAAATACACATAAAATAATGTAAATTTGAATGAAAATATATAAACATATAGACTTAAAATAACGTAAATTTGTATCAAATATATATACAAAAAAAACATTAAATAATGTAAATATGTATAAAAAAATTTATACAAAACACAAATAAAATAATGTAAAATCGTATCAAAATAAATACAGAAAATATTAATAAAATAATGTATATTTGTATGAAAATTAAGATGCAAAATACCCATACAATAACGCATTTTTTATAAAAATATATATACGAAAAAACATAAAATATTTGATTTTGTATTAAAATAAATAGATATACAAAATACACATAAAATAAGCTAAATTTGAAGTGAAATATATATACAAAATACATAAAATAATGTAAATTTGTATCAAAATACCTATACAAATACACATATAATAATGTAAATTTGTATAAAAATATATAAACAAAATACACATTAAATAATGTAAATACGTATAAAAAATGTAAAAAATACAGAAATAATCATGTAATTCGTATCAAAATAAATAGACAAAATACCAATAAAATAATGTAAATTTCTAAGAGAAAACATATACAAAAAACACATAAATAACGCAAATATCAATAAAAATATATATAATATAATATATTTTTATACATATTTAAAATATTTAATGTATATTTTGTATATATATATTTTATCCAAATTTACGTGATTTTATATGTATTTGTTTATATATTTTCATACAAATTTACATTATTTTATGTGAGTTTTGTATATGTATTTCAATACAAATTGTTTAACTTTATGTGTATTTTGCATATACAAAATATACAAAATGCACATAAAACAATGTATAATTGTTTCAAAATATATATACGAATACACATAAAATAACGTATATTTCTATAGAAATATATATACAAAATACACATGAAATGACGTATATACGTATAAAAATATATATACACAATACACATTAAATAATGTAAATTCGCATCAAAATAAATAAACAAAATATCAATAAAAGAATGTGTATTTGTATGAAAATAGATATACAAAATACACATAAAATATTGTAAATTTGTATAAAACTCTATTAAAAAAATACACAAAAATAATTTAGATTTGTATAAAAATATATATACAAAATACACATAAAACTAGTTAAATTTCTATTGAAATACATATACAAAATACACATAAAATACTGTAAATTTGAATGAAAATATATAAACAAATACACTTAAAATAATGTAAATTTGTATGAAATATATATAGAAAATACACATTAAATAATGTAAATATGTATAAAAAAATATATACAAAACACAAATAGAATAATGTAAAATAGTATGAAAATAAATACACAGAATATTAATAAAATAATGTAAATTTGTATGAAAATATAGATGCAAAATACCCATAAAACAACGCATTTCTTATGTAAATATATATACCAAAATGCACATAAAATATTTAAATTTGTATTACAATAAATATACAAAATGCACATACAATAAGGTAAATTTGTATTGAAATAGATATGTACAATACATATAAAACAATGTAAATTTGTTTCAAAATATACATACGAATACACATAAAATAACGTAGATTTCTATAATATATATATATATACAAAATACACATAAAATGAAGTAAATACGTATAAGAAAATGTATACAAAATACACATAAAATAATGTAAATTCGTATCAAAATAAATAAACTAAATGCCAATAAAAGAATGTTTACTTGTATAAATATAAATATACAAAATACACATAAATTAACGTAAAATTGTATAAAACTTAATACAAAAATAAACAAAAATAATTAAATTTCTATGAAAATAGATATACAAAAGACACATAAAATAAGCTAAATTTGAGTTGAAATAAATATAGAAAATACATAAAATAGTGTAAATTTTTATCAAAATATATATTCAAATACACATATAATAACGTAAATTTGTATAAAAATATATAAACAAAATACACATTAAATAATGTAAATACGTATAAAAGATATGTAAATTAAAGATGCAAAATACTCATAAAATATCTCATATATAAATAAAAAATATATACAAAAATACACATAAAATAATTAAATTTGTATTAAAATAAATATACAAAATACACATACAATAAGGTAGATTTTTATTGAAATAGATATGCAAAAAACACATAAAATAAGGATTTTTTTTATCAAAATATATACGAATACACACAATAAAATTACGTAAATTTTTATGAAAATATATATACAAAATACACATAAAATAATGTAAATACATAGAAAAATATATATAAAAAATGCACATAAAATAATGTAAATTCGTATCAAAATAAATAAACAAAATTTCCTCTAAAAGAATGTATCTGTGTAGGAAAATATATATACAAAATACAAAAAAAAAAATGTATAAAAATAATGCAAAAATTCACAAAAATAATTTAAATTTGTTTGAAAATAGATATGCAAAATACAAATGAGATTAGGCAAATTTTTATTGAAATACATACACAAAATTCACATAAAATAATGTAAATTTGTATGAAAATATATAAACAAATACACATAAGATAACGTAAATTTTAATAAAATATATGTACAAAATATACATTAAATAATGTAAATATGTCTAAAAATATATATACAAAATACACAGAATAACGTAAAATCGTATCAAAATAAATAAACAGACAATCAATAAAATAATGTAAATTTGTATGAAAATAAAGATGCAAAATACCCATATAATAACGCATATTTGTTTAAAAATATATATACAAAAATACACATAAAATAATTAAATTTGCATCAAAATAAATATAGAAAAGGCACATGCAATAAAGAAAATTTGTATTGAAATAGATATGCGAAATACACATAAATAATGTAAATTTGTATCAAAATATATATACGAATACACATAAAATAGAGTAAATTTCTATGAAAATATATATTCAAAATACATATAAAATTATGTAAATAAGTATAAATATATATATCAAATACACCTAAAATAATGAAAATTCGTATCAAAATAAATAAACAAAATTCCGATAAAAGAACGTATATTTGTAGGAAAATAAATATACAAAATTCACATAAAATTACGAAAATTTGAATACAAATATATACTAAAATACACAAAATTAATTTCAATTTGTATGAAAATAGATATACATAATACACATATAATTAGTTATATTTGTATTTAAATACATGTACAAAATACACATAAAATAATGTAAATTTGTATGAAATGAAAACAAATTCACATAAAATTACGTTCATTTGTATGAAATATATATACAAAATATACATAGAATAATGTAAAATCGTATCAAAATAAATACACAGAATATCAATAAAAAAAAGGTAAATTTGTATGAAAATAAAGATGCAAAATACCCATAAAATAAAGCATTTTTTTTATGAAAATACATATACAAAAATACACATAGTATAATTAAATTTCTATTAAAATTAATATACAAAATGCACGTACAATAAGGTAAATTTATATTGAAAAAATATGCAAAATGCACATAAAACAATGTATATTTGTTTCAAAATATATATACGAATACACATAAAATAACATATTTCTATAGAAATATATATACAAAATATATATACACAATACACATTAAATAATGTGAATTCGCGTCAAAATAAATCAACAAAATATCAATAAAAAATGTGTATTTGTATGAAAATAGATATACAAAATACACATAAAATATTTTAAATTTATATAAAACTCTTTTTATTAAAATATATATACCAAAATAATAAAATATTTAAATTTGTCTTACAATAAATATACAAAATGCACATACAATAAGGTAGATTTATATTGAAATAGATATGCTAAATACATATAAAACAATGTAAATTTGCTTCAAAATATATATACCAATACACATAAAATAATGTAGATTACTATAAAAATATATATACAAAATACACATTAAATGAAGTAAATACGTATAAGAAAATGTATACAAAGTACACATAAAATAATTAAATTTGTGTTAAAATAAATATACCAAATACACATACTGTGTATTTTGTATATCTTTTTTCATACAAATACACATTCTTTTCATGATATTTTGTTTATTTATTTTGACACGAATTAACATGTGTATTTTGTATATATATTTTTATACGTATTTACATTATTTCAAGTGTATTTTGTATATATATTTCTATAGAAATCTGCGTTATTTTATGTTTATTCGTATATATCTTTTGAAACAAATTTACATTATTTTTTTGTGTATTTTGCATATTTTTTCAATACAAATTTACTTTATTGTATGTGCATTTTGTATATTAATTTTAATACAAATTTGATTAATCTATGTGTATTTTTGTATATGTATTTTTATAAAAATATGCTTTATTTTATGGGTATTTTGCATCTTTATTTTCATACAAATTTACATTATTTTATTGATATTCTGTGTATTTATTTTGATATGATTTTACATTATTCTATGTGTATTTTGTATATATATTTTATATAAAATGTATTTGTTTTCATTTCATACAAATCTACATTATTTTATGTGTTTTTTGTACATGTATTTAAATACAAATTTAACTAGTTATATGTGTATTTTGCATATCTATTTTGTATGTATATTTTCATAGAAATTTACTCTATTTTATGAGTATTCGTATATATATTTTGATACAAATTTACATTATTGATGTGAATTTTGCATATCTATTTCAATACAAATTTACTTTATTTTACGTGCATTTTGTATATTTATTTTAATACAAATTTAAATATTTTATATGTATTTTTGTATATATATTTTTATGCAAATATGCGTTATTATATGGATATTTTGCATCTTTATTTTCATACAAATTTACATTATTTTATTGATATTCTCTTTATTTATTTTGATACGATTTAACATTATTCTATGTGTATTTTGTATATTTTTTTATACATATTTACATTATTTAATGTTCATTTTGTATATATATTTTATCCAAATTTACATTATTTTATGTGTATTTGTTTATATATTTTCATACAATTTTACATTATTTTATGTTTTTTTTTGTATATATATTTTTCTACGTCTTTAAATTATTTTATGTGTATTTTGTATATACATTTTCATAAAAAGATTACGTTATTTTATTGTGTGTATAAGTATATATTTTGATACAAATTTTATACAAATTCATGCTATTTAATGTGTATTTGTTTATATATTTTCATACAAATTTATATTATTTTATGTGTATTTTTCATATATTTCATTACAAATTTACCTTATTTTATGTTTATTTTGTATATTTATTTCATTCAATTTTAAATTATTTTATGTGTATATTTGTATTTGTATTTAGGTTATTTTATGTGTATTTTGTATATATATTTTCATCCAAAATTACATTATTTTATTGATATTTTCTTAATTTAATTCGATACGAATTTATATTATTTCATAGGTATTTTGTATACATATTTTTATACTCATTTACATTATCTAAAGTGTGTTTTGAATATATATTTTTATGCAAATTTATTTTATGTTCATTTTTGTACATATATTTTTATAGAAATTTGCGTTATTTTATGTATATTGTTTTATATAAATTTACGTTATTTTATGTGCATTTTGTATTTTTATATTTATACAAATACACATTCTTTTATTGGTATATTGTTTATTTACATTTATACGAATTTACATTATTTTATGTGTATTTTGTATACTTTTTTTATACGTATTTACTTAATATTATGTGTATTTTGTATATGTATTTTTATAGAAATCTACGTTATTTTATGTGTATTCGTATATATATTTTGAGACAAATTTACATTATTTTATATGTATTTTGCATATCTATTTCAATACAAATTTACCTGATTGTATGTGCATTTTGTATATTTATTTTAATACAAAATCAAATATTTTATGTGTATTTTGGTAACAATATTTTTATAAAAAATGCGTTATTTTATAGGTATTTTGCATCTTAATTTTCATACAAATTTACATTATTTTATTAATATTCTGTGTATATATTTTGATACGATTTTACATTATTCTATTTGTGTTTTGTATATATTTTTTTATACATATTTGCATTATTTAATGTGTATTTTGATTATATATTTCATACAAATTTACGTTATTATATGTGTATTTGTTTATATATTTTCTTTCAAATTTACATTATTTTATATGTATTTTGTATATGTATTTCAAGACAAATTAACCTAATTTTATGTGTATTTTGTATATTTCTTTTCATACAAATTTAAATTATTTTTGTGTATTTTTGTATATAGTTTTATACAAATTTAGGTTATTTTATGTACGGATTTACATTATTTAATGTGTGTTTTGTATATATATTTTTATCCAAAGTTACTTTATTTTACGTTCATTTTTGGACATATATTTTTATGGAAATTAGCGTTATTTTATATGTATTTCTATATGTTTTCTCATACAAATTTACATTATTTTATTGATATTTTGTTTATTTAGTTTGATACGAATTACATGATTATATGTGTATTTTGTACATATTTTTTATACGTATTTACATTACTTAATGTGTATTTTGTTTATATATTTTTAAACAAATTTACGTTATTATAAGTATTTTTATAAATATTTTGATACAAATTTACATTATTTTATGTATTTTCTATATACATTTCAATTCAAATTTAGCTTATTTTATCTGTATTTTGTATATCTATTTTCATACGAATTTAATAACTTCTGAGTATTTTTGTATATAGTTTTATGAAAATTTACGTTATTTTATGTGTATTTTGTATATTTATATTTAAACAAATACACATTCTTTTATTGGTATTTTGTTTATTTATTTTAATACGAATTTGCATTATTTTATGTGTATTTTGTATACATTTTCTTATACGTATTTACTTCATTTTATGTGTATTTTGTATATATATTTTTATACAAATCTACGTTATTTTATGTGTATTCGTATATATATTTTGAAATAAATTTACATAGTTTTATATGTATTTTGCATATATATTTCAATACAAATTTACGTTATTGTATGTGTAATTTGTATATTTATTTTAATACAAATTAATTTTTTCATGTGTATTTTAGTATATATATTTTTATAAAAAAATGCGTTATTTAATGGGTATTTTGCATCTTTATTTTCATACAAATTTACATTGTTTTATTAATATTCAGTGTATTTATTTTGATACGATTTTACATTATTCTATTTGTGTTTTGTATATATTTTTTTATACATATTTACAGTATTTAATGTGTGTTTTGTATATTTTAAAACAAATTTACGTTATTTTATGCGCATCTGTTAAAATATTTTGATACAAATTTACATTATTTTATGTATTTTGTATATATATTTTAATACAAATTTAGTTTATTTTAAGTATATTTTGTATATCTATTTTCATTCGTATCAAAATAAATAAACAAAATAGCAATCAAATAATGTAAATATGTATGAGATAACATATACAAATGCACATAAGATAACGCAAATTTCTAAAAAAAATATATGTACAAAAATGCACATAAAATAAAGTAAATTTGCATAAAAATATATATACAAAACACACATTAAATAAAGTAAATGCGTAAATAAAATAAACTAAATTTGTATAAAACTATATACAAAAATACACAAAAATATTTAAAATTTGTATGAAAAGAAATATACAAAATACATATAAAATAAGGTAAATTTGTATTGAAATACATATAAAAAATACACATAAAATAATGTAAATTTGAATGAAAATAAATAAGCAAATACACTTAAAATAACGTAAATTTGTATAAAATATATATGCAAGATACACAATAAATAATGTAAATGTGTATAAAAAAATATATACAAAAAAGAAATAGAATAATGTAAAATCCTATCAATATAAATACACAGAATATCATTAAAATAATGTAAATTTGTATGAAAAGAGAGATGCAAAATTCTATAAAATAGCGCATTTTTATAAAATATATATACCAAAATACACATAAAATATTTAAATTTGTATTGAAATAAATATACAAAATGCATATACAGTAAGGTAAATATGTATTGAAAGAGATATTCAAAAATACATATAAAACAAAGTTAATTTGTTTCAAAATATATATACGAATACACATAAAATAACGTAGATTTCTATAGAAATATATAAACAAAATACACATGAAATTATGTAAATACGTATACAAATATATATACAAAATACATATCTAGGTAAATTCGTGTCAAAATAAATAAACAAAATATCATGAAAAGAATGTGTATTTGCATGAAAATAAATAATAGATAATAAATATGTATGAAATATATATGCAAGATACACATTAAATAATGTAAATATGTATAAAAAATATATATACAAAAAACAGATAGAATAATGTGAAATCGTATCAAAATAAATACACCGAATATTAATAAAATAATGTAAATTTGTATGAAAATAAAGATGCAAAATTCCCATCAAATAGCGCATTTCTTATAAAAATATATATACAAAAATACACATAAAATATTTAAATTTGTATTGAAGTAAATATACAAAATCCACATACAATAAGGTAAACTTGTATTGAAAGAGATATGCAAAAAAATATATAAAACACTGTAAATTTGTTTCAAAATATATACGAATACACATAAAATAACGTAGATTTCTATAAAAATATATATACAAAATACACATAAATTAAGTAAATATGTATAAAAATAGATATACATAATACACATAGAATAATGTAAAAAAGTTTAAAAAAAAAACGGAATATAAATAAAATAATGTAAATTTGTATGAAAATAAAAATGCAAAATACCCATAAAATAAAGCATATTTTTATAAAAATACATATACAAAAATACACATAGCATAATTAAATTTGTATTAAAATTAATATACAAAATGCATATACAATAAGGTAAATTTGTATTGAAAAAATATGCAAAATACACATAAAACAGTGTAAATTTATTTCAAAATCTATATACGAATACTTATAAATCAACGTAGATTTCTATAGAAATATATATACAAAATACACATCAAATGATGTAAACACGTATAAAAATATATATATAAAATACACATTAAATAATGTAAATTCGCGTCAAAATAAATAAACAAAATATCAATAAAAGAATGTGTATTTGTATGAAAATAGATATACAATATACACATAAAATCACCTAAATTTGTATAAAACTATATACAAAAGTACACAAAAATAATTTTAATTTGTATGAAAATAAATAAACAAAATACACATAAAATTAGGTAAATTTGTATTGAAATACATTTACAAAATACACATAAAATAATGTAAATTTGAATGAAAATATATAAACAAATACACTTAAAATAACGTATATTTGTATAAAATATATATAAAAAATACACATTAAATAATGTAAATATGTATAAAAATATATACAAAACACAAATAGAATAATATAAAATCGTATCAAAATAAATACACAGAATATTAATAAAATAATGTAAATTTGTATGAAAATTAAGATGCAAAATACCCATAAAATAACGCATTTTTTATAAAAATATTTATACCAAGACACACATAAAATATTTGAGTTTGTATTAAAATAAATATACAAAATGCACATACAATAAGGTAAATTTGTATTGAAATAGATATGCAAAATACATATAAAACCATGTAAATTTTTTTCAAAATATATATACGAATACACATAAAATAACGTAGATTTCTATGAAAATAAATATACAAAATACACATAAAATGAAGTAAATACGTATAAAAAAAGGTATACAAAATACACATAAAATAATGTAAACTCGTATCAAAATAAATAAACAAAATACTAATAAAAGAATGTGTATTGTATAAATATAAATATACAAAATACAAATAAAATAACGTAAATTTATATAAAACTATATGCAAAAATACACAAAAGTAATTAAATTTGTGTGAAAATAGATATACAAAATACATGTGTATTTTGTATATTTATTTTCATACAAATTGAAATTATTTTTGTTTATTTTTTTATATATTTTCAAACAAATTTTCGTTATTTTATGTGTATTTTGTATATTTATTTATTCTACAAATACACTTTCTTTTACCTGAATTTTGTTTATTGAGTTTGAAACGAATTTACCTTATTTTGTATATCTATTTTCATACAAATTAAAATACTTCTGTGTATTTTTGTATATAGTTTTATATAAATTTACGTTATTTTATGTGTATTTTGTATATTTATATTTATACAAATACATTCTTTTATTGGTATTTTGTATATTTATTTTGATACGAATTTACATTATTTTATGTATTTTTGTATACATTTTTTATACGTATTTACTTCATTTTATGTGTATTTTGTATATATATTTTTATAGAAATCTACGTTATTTTATGTGTATTCGTATATATATTTTGAAACAAATTTACATTGTTTTATATGTATTTTGCATATCTATTTCAATACAAATTTACCTTATTGTATGTGTTTTTATATATTTATTTTAATTCAAATTTAATTTTTTTATGTGTATTTTGGTATATATATTTTTATAAATAAAAAAAGCGTTATTTTATGGGTATTTTGCCTCTTTATTTTCATACAAATATACATTATTTTATTAATATTCTGTGTATTTATTTTGATACGATTTTACATTATTCTATTTGTGTTTTGTATATATTTTTTTTATACAAATTTACGTTATTTTAAGTGTATTTGTCTATGTCTTTTCATTCAAATTTACATTATTTTATGTGTATTTTGTATATGTATTTCAATACAAATCTACCTAATTTTATGTGTATTTTGTATATTTATTTTCATACAAATTTAAAATATTTTTGTGTATTTTAGAATATAGTTTGATACAAATCTAGGATATTTTATGTGTATTTTGTATATCTATTTTCATACAAATACACATTCTTTTATTGATATTTTGTTTATTTATTTTGACGCGAATTTACAGTATTTAATGTGTATTTTGTATATATTTTTATACGTATTTACATCATTTAATGTGTATTTTGTATATATATTCCTATAGAAATCAACGTTATTTTATGTGTATTCGTATATATATTTTGAAACAAATTTACACTGTTTCAATACAAACTTACCTTATTGTATGTGCATTTTGTATGTTAATTTTAACACATGTTTAATTATTCTATGTGTATTTTTGTATATGTATTTAAAAAAAATGCTTTATTTTATAGGTATTTTGTTTCTTTATTTTCATACAAATTTAAATTATTTTATTGATATTCTGTGTACTTATTTTGATACGATTTTACATTATTCTATGTATAACAAAAATAAATACAGAATACACAAAAATAGATATGCAAAATACACATAAACAATGTAAATTTGTTTCAAAATATGTATACGAATACACATGAAATAAGGTAGATTTCTATAAAAATATATATACAAAATACACATAAAATTAAGTAAAACGTATAAAAAATGTATACAAAATACACATAAAATAATTTAAATTAATATCAAAATAAATAAACAAAATACCAATAAAAGAATGTTTATTTGTAGCAATATATATATATATATATATATATATATATATATATATATATATATATATATATATATATATATATATATATATATATATATATATATATATATATATATATATATATATATATATATATATATATATATATATATAAATAATATAAATTTTTTTAAAACTATACAAAATACACATGAAATTATGTAAATTCGTATAGAAATATATATACAAAATACACATTAAATAATGAAAATTCGCGTCAAAATAAATAAACAAAATATAAATAAAAGAATGTGTATTTGTATGAAAATAGATATACAAAATACACATAAAATAACCTAAATTTGTATCAAACTATATACAAAAATACACAAAAATATTTTAAATTTGTATGGAAATAAATATACAAAATACACATAAAATTAGGTAAATTTGTATTAAGATACATACACAAAATACACAAAAAATAATGTAAATTTGAATGAAAATACTTAAACAAATACACTTAAAATAACGTAAATTTGTATAAAATAATATGTACAAAACACAAATAGAATAATGTAAAATCGTATCAAAATAAATACACAGAATATTAATAAAGTAATGTAAATTTGAATGAAAATAAAGAAGCAAAATACCCATAAAATAACGCATTTTTTTTATTTATAAAAATATATATACCAAAATACACATCAAAAAATTTAATTTGTGTTAAAATAAATATACAAAAAACACATACAATAAGGTAAATTTGTATTGAAATAAATATGCAAAATACATATAAAACAATGTAAATTTGTTTCAAAATATATATACGAATACACATAAAATAACGTAGATTTCTATAAAAATATATATACAAAATACACATAAAATGAAGTAAATACGTATAAAAAAATGTATACAAAATACACATAAAATAATGTAAATTCGTATCAAAATAAATATACAAAATACCAATAAAAGAATGTGTATTTGTATAAATATAAATATACAAAATACACATAAAATAACGTAAATTTATATAAAACTATATACAAAAATACACAGAAGTATTTAAATTCGTATGAAAATAGATATACAAAATACAGATAAAATAAGCTAAATTTGAATTGAAATGTATATACAAAATACATAAAATAATGTAGATTTGTATCAAAATATTTATAAAAATACATATAATAACGAAAATTTTGATACGATTTTACATTATTGTATTTGTGTTTTGTATATATATTTTTTATACATATTTACATTATTTAATGTGTATTTTGTATATATATTTCATACAAATTTACGTTAATATATGTGTATTTGTTTATATATTTTCTTTAAAATTTACATTATTTTATGTGTATTTTGTATATGTATTTCAATACAAATTAACCTAATTTTATGTGTATTTTCTATATTTCTTTTCATACAAATTTAAATTATTTTTGTGTATTTTTGTATATAGTTTTATACAAATTTAGGTTATTTTATGTACGCATTTATATTATTTAATGTGTGTTTTATATATATATTTTTTATCCATAGTTACTTTATTTTACTCTCATTTTTGGACATATATTTTTATAGAAATTAGCGTTATTTTATATGTATTTGTATATGTTTTCTCATACAAATTTACATTATTTTATTGATATTTTGTTTATTTAGTTTGATACGAATTAAATGATTATATGTGTATTTTGTACATATTTTTTATACGTATTTACATTACTTAATGTGTATTTTGTTTTTACGTTATTTTAAGTGTATTTGTTTATGTATTTTCATTCAAATTTACAGTATTTTATGTGTATTTTGTATATGTATTTCAATAAAAATTTACCTATTTTTATGTGTATTTTGTATATTTATTTTCATATAAATTTAAATTATTTTTGTGTATTTTTGTATATAGTTTTATACAAATTTATGTTATATTATGTGTATTTTGTATATTTATTTTCATACAAATACACATTCTTTTATTGACATTTTGTTTATTTATTTTGACGTGAATTTACATTATTTAATGTGTATTTTGTATATATATTTTTATACATATTTACATCTTTTCATGTGTATTTTGTATATTTAAAAAAAATGCGTTATTTTATGGGTATTTTGCATCTTTATTTTCATACAAATTTACATTATTTTATTTACATTCTGTGTATTTATTTTAAAACGATTTTACAGTATTCTATTTGTGTTTTGTATATATATTTTTTATACATATTTACATTATTTAATGAGTATTTTTTATATATATTTTATACAAATCTATGTTAATTTAAGTGTATTTGTTTATATATTTTCATTCAAATTTACATTATTTTATGTGTATTTTGTATATGTATTTCTTTACAAATTTACCAAATTTTATGTGTATTTTGTATATATATTTTCATACAAATTTAACTTATGTTTGTGTAATTTTATATATAGTTTTATACAAATTTACGTTATTTTATGTGTATTTTGTATATGTATTTTCATACAAATACACATTCTTTTATTGATATTTTAATTATTTATTTTTTTATATAAATATTCAAATTTATATACTATATACAAAATACACATAAAATTAAGTAAATACGTATAAAAAAATGTAAACAAAATACACATAAAATAATGTAAATTCGAAACAAAATAAATAAACAAAATACCCAAAAAAGAATGTATATCTATTTATTTTATTACAAAATGTAATATTTTGTGTTTTTTCGTACATATATTTTTATAAAAAATGTTTTATTTTATGGGTATTTTGCATCTTAGTTTTCACACAAAATTACATTATTTTATTAATATTTTCTGTATTTATTTTGATACGATTTTACATTATTTTATTAATGTTTTGTATATATATTTTTTATACATATTTACATTATTTAATGTGTTTTTTGTATATATATTTGATACATATTTACGTTATTTTATGTAATTTTATGTGTATTTGTTTATATATTTTGACACAAATTTACAATATTTTATGGGTATTTTGTATATATATTTTTATAGAAATCTACGTTATTTTATGTGTATTCGTATATATATTTTGAAACAAATTTACATTGTTTTATATGTATTTTTGCATATCTCTTTCAATACAAGTTTACCTTATTGTATGTGCATTTTGTGTATTTATTTCAATACAAATTTAAATATTTTATGTGTATACATGTACAAAAAATACATAAAATAATGTAGATTTGTATGAAATGAAAACAAATACATTTTATATAAAATATATATACAAAATGCACATAGAATAATGTAAAATCATATTAAAATAAATACACAGAATATCAATAAAATAATGTAAATTTGTATGAAAATAAAGATGCAAAATACCCTTAAAATAAAGCATTTTTTTTTATAAAAATACATATACAAAAATACACATAGATTAATCAAATTTGTATTAAAATTAATATACAAAATGCACATACAATAAGGTAAATTTGTATTGAAAAAATATGCAAAATACACATAAAACAATGTAAATTTGTTTCATAATATATATACGAATACACATAAAATAACGCAGATTTCTATAGAAATATATATACAAAATACACTTGAAATAATGTAAATACGTATAAAAATATATATACAAAATACATTTTAAGTAATGTTACTTCGTGTCAAAATAAATAAACAAAATATCATGAAAAGAATGTGTATTTGTATGAAAATATATATACAAAATACACATAAAATAACCTAAATTTGTATAAAACTATAAACAAAAATACAAAAAAATAATTTAAACTTGTATGAAAATAAATATACAAAAAACATATAAAATTAGGTAAATTTGTATTGAAATACATATTCAAAATACACATAAAATAATGTAAATTTGAATGAAAATATATAAACATATAGACTTAAAATAACGTAAATTTGTATCAAATATATATACAAAAAACACATTAAATAATGTAAATATGTATAAAAAAATATATACAAAACACAAATAAAATAATGTAAAATCGTATGAAAATAAATACAGAAAATATTAATAAAATAATGTATATTTGTATGAAAATTAAGATGCAAAATACCCATGAAATAACGCATTTTTTATAAAACTATATATACGAAAAAACATAAAATATTTGATTTTGTAATAAAATAAATAGATATACAAAATACACATAAAATAAGCTAAATTAAATGAAAAATATATACAAAATACACATAGAATAATGTAAAATCGTATCAAAATAAATACACAGAATATCAATAAAATAATGTAATTTTGTATGAAAATAAAGATGCAAAATACCCATAAAATAAAGCATATTTATTTAAAAATACATATACAAAAATACACATAGAATAATTAAATTTGTATTAAAATTAATATACAAAATGCACGTACAATAAGGTAAATTTGTATTGAAAAAATATACAAAATGCACATTAAAGCGTAAATTTGTTTAAAAATCTATATACGAATACACATAAAATATATTTATATAAATATATATACAAAATACACATGAAATGATGTAAATACGTATAAAAATATATATATATATATATATATACAAAATACACATTAAATAATTTAAATTCTCGTAAAAATAAATAAACAAAATATCAATAAAAGAATGTGTATTTGTATGAAAATAGATATACAAAATACTCATAAAATAACCTAAGTTTGTATAAAACTATATACAAAAATACACAAAAATAATTTAAATTTGAATGAAAATAAATATACAAAATACACATAAAATTAGGTAAATTTGTATTGAAATACATATACAAAATACACATAAAAAAATGGAAATTTGAATGAAAATATATAAACATATACACTTTAAATAACGTAAATTTGTATCAAATATATATACAAAATACTAATTAAATAATGTAAATATGTATAAAAAAAATATATACAAAACACAAATAGAATAATGTAAAATCGTATCAAAATAAATACACAGAATATTAATTAAATAATGTTAATTTGTATGAAAATAAAGATGCAAAATAGCCATAAAATAACGCATTTTTTATAAAAATATATATACCAAAATACACATAAAATATTAAAATTTGTATTAAAATAAATATAAAAAATGTACATACTGTAAGGTAAATTTGTATTGAAATAGATATGCAAAATACATATAAAACAATGTAAATTTGTTTCAAAATATATATACGAATACACATAAAATAACGTTGATTTCTATAAAAATATATACAAAATACACATAAAAAATGTGTATCTTGCATATATATTTCATACAAATTTATTATCTAATATTTATTTTCATGCAAATACACATTCTTTTCATGATATTTTGTTTATATATTTTGACACGAATTTACCTAGATATGTATTTTGTATATATATTTTTATACGTATTTACATAATTTCATGTGTATTTTGTATATATATTTCTATAGAAATCTACGTTATTTTATGTGTATTCGTATATATATTTTGAAACAAATTAGATTTGTTTTATATGTATTTTTGAATATCTCTTTCAATACATATTTACCTTACTGTATATGCATTTTGTATATATATTTCAATACAAATTTAAATATTTTATATGTATTTTGGAATATATATTTTTATAAAAAATGCGCTATTTTATGGGAATTTTGCATCTTTCTTTTCATACAAATTTAAATTATTTTATTGATATTCTGTGTATTTATATTGATAGGATTTTACATTATTCTATTTCTTTTGTATATATTTTTTTACATTTACATTATTTAATGTGTATCTTGCATATATATTTTATACAAATTTACGTTATTTTAAGTGTATTTGTTTATATATTTTCATTCAAATTTACATTATTTTATGTGTATTTTTGTATATGTATTTAATAAAATTTACCTAATTTTATGTGTATTTTGTATATTTCTTTTCATACAAATTTTAAATATTTTTGTGTATTTTTGTATATAGTTTTATACAAATTTAGGTTATTTCATGTACGCATTTACATTATTTAATGTGTGTTTTGTATATATATTTTATGCAAATTTATTTTATGTGCATTTTTGTACATATATTTTTTTAGAAATTTGCGTTATTTTACGTGTATTTGTTTATGTTTTCTCATACAAATTTATATTATTTTATTGCTATTTTGTTTATTTATTTTGATACGAATGAAAATAGATATACAAAATATACATAAAATAAACTAAATTTGTATTGAAATATATATACAAAATACATAAAATAATGTAAATTTTGTATCAAAATATTTTAACAGATGCGCATAAAATAACATAATTTTTTTTAAATATACAAAATACACATTAAATAATGTAAATATGTATAAAAAAATATATACAAAACACTAATAGAATAATGTAAAATCGTATCAAAATAAATACACAGAATATTAATAAAACAATGTAAATTTGTATGAAAATAAAGATGCAAAATACCCATTAAATAAACATTTTTTTATAAAATTATATATACCAAAATACACATGAAAAAATTAATTTGTATTAAAATAAATATACAAAATACACATACAATAACGTAAATTTGTATTGAAATAGATATGCAAAATACATATAAAACAATGTAAATTTGTTTCAAAATATATATACGAATACACATAAAATAACGTAGATTTGTATAAAAATATATCTACAAAATACACATAAAATGAAGTAAATACGTATAAGAAAATGTATACAAAATACACATAAAATAATGTAAATTCGTTTCAAAATAAATAAACAAAATACCAATAAAAGAATGTGTATTTGTATAAATATAAATATAGAAAATACACATAAAATAACGTAAATTTGTATAAAACTATATACAAAAATACACAGAAGTTATTAAATTCGTATGAAATAGATACACAAAATACAGATAAAATAAGCTAAATTTGAATTGAAATGTATATACAAAATACATAAAATAATGTAAATTTGTATCAAAATATTTATAAAAATACATTTAATAACGTAAATTTGTTTAAAAATATATAAACAAAATACACATTAAGAAATGTAAATACGTATAAAAAATATGTACAAAATACACATATAATCATGTAATTCGTATCAAACTAAATAAACAAAATATCAATAAAATAATGTAAATTTGTATGAGAAAACATATACAAATACATAAAATAACGCTAATTTCCATAAAAATATATGTCCAAAAATGAACGTAAAATAAAGTAACTTTGGATAAAAATATATATACAAAACACACATTAAATAATGTAAATGCGTATATAAAATAACCTAAATTTGTATAAAACTATATACAAAAATACACAAAAATAATTTTAATTTGTATGAAAAGAAATATACAAAATACACATAAAATTAGTTAATTTGTATTGAAATACATATACAAAATACATATAAAATAATGTAAATTTGAAAGAAAATATATAAACAAATACACATATAATAACGTAAATTTGTATGAAATATATATTCAAAATACACATTAAATAATGTAAATATGTATAAAAAAATATATACAAAACACAAATAGTATAATGTAAAATCGTATCAAAATATATACACAGAATATTAATAAAATAATGTAAATTTGTATGAAAATTAAGATGCAAAATACCTATAAAATAACGCTTTTTTTTATAAAATTATTGATACCAAAATACACATAAAATATTTGAATTTGTATTAAAATAAATATACAAAATGCACATACAATAAGGTAAATTTGTATTGAAATAGATATGCAAAATACATATAAAATAATGTAAATTTGTTTCAAAATATACGAATACACATAAAATAACGTAGATTTCTATAAAAATACATATACAAAATACACATAATATTAAGTAAATACGTATAAAAAAAGTATACAAAATACACATAAAATAATGTAAATTCGTATAAATGTAAATAAACAATATACCAATAAAAGAATGTGTATTTGTATAAATATAAATATACAAAATGCACATAAAATAACGTAAATTTATATAAATCTATATACATAAAATAACGCAAATTTCTATAAAAATATATGTACAAAAATGAACACAAAATAAATTTGCATAAAAATATATATACAAAACACACTTTAGATAATGTAAATGAGTATAAAAATATGTATACAAAATACCTATGAAATAATCTAAATTCGTATCGAATTAAATTAAGAAAATATCAATAAAATAATGTAATTTTGGATGAAAATATATATACAAAATACACATAAAATAACCTATATACAAATAAAAATATACACATAAAATAATTTAAAATTGAATGAAATAAATATACAAAATAAACATAAAATAAGGTAAATTTGTAATGAAATATAAGAAAAAATACACATAAAATAATATAAATTTGTATGAAAATATATATACAAATACACATTAAATAACATGAATTTGTATAAAATTTGTATCAAAATATATACTTATACACACAATAAAATAACGTAATTTTTTTATGAAAATGTATATACAAAATACACATAAAATAATTTAAATACGTAGAAAAATATATATACAAAAAACACGTAAAATAATGTAAATATGTGTATATAAACAAATACACATAAAATAATGTAAATTTGGATAAAATATATATACAAAATGAACATTAAATAATGTAAATATGTATAAAAAAATATACAAAATACACATAGAATAATGTTAAATCGTATCAAAATAAATAAAGAGAATATCAATAAAATAATGTAAATTTGTATGAAAATAAAGATGCAAAATATCCATATAATAACGCATATTTGCATAAAAATATATATACAAAAATACATATAAAATAGTTAAACTTGTATTAAAATAAATATACAAAATGCACGTAAAATAAAGTAAATTTGTATTGAAATAGATATGCAAAATTCACATCAATAATGTAAATTTGTATCAAAATATACATACGAATACTCATAAAATAGAGTAAATTTCTATGAAAATATACATATAAAATAGATATACAAAATACACATATAACTAGTTAAATTTGTATTTAAATACATAAAATAATGTAGATTTGTATGAAATGAAAACAAATACATTTTATATAAAATATATATACAAAATACACATAGAATAATGTAAAATCATATCAAAATAAATACACAGAATATCAATAAAATAATGTAAATTTGTATGAAAATAAAGATGCAAAATACCCATAAAATAAAGCATATTTTTATAAAAATACATATACAAAAATACACATAGATTAATCAAATTTGTATAAAAATTAATATACAAAATGCACATACAATAAGGTAAATTTGTATTGAAAAAATATGCAAAATACACATAAAATAATGTAAATTTGTTTCAAAATATATATGCGAATAAACATAAAATAACGCAGATTTCTATAGAAATATATATACAAAATACACTTGAAATAATGTAAATACGTATAAAAATATATATACAAAATACACATTAAATAATGTTAATTCGTGTCAAAATAAATAAACAAAATATCATGAAAAGAATGTGTATTTGTATGAAAAAAGATATACAAAATACACAGTATGTGTATTTTGTATATTTATTTTAACACAAATTTAATTATTTTATGTGTACTTTGTATACATTTTCTTATACGTATTTACTTCATTTAATGTGTATTTTGTATATATATTTTTATAGTAATCTACGTTATTTTATGTGTATTGGTATATATATTTTGAAGCAAATTTACATTGTTTTATATGTATTTAGCATATCTATTTCAATATAAATCTACCTTATTGTATGTGCATTTTGTATATTTATTGTAAGACAAATTTAAATATTTTATTATTTTGGTATATATATTTTAATAAAAAGAGTTTTATATAAATTTAAAATATTTTATGTGTATTTTGTATATCTATTTTCATACAAATACACATTTTTTATTGATATTTTGTTTATTTATTTTGACGCGATTTCACATTATTTAATGTGTATTGTGTATATATATTTTTATACGTATTTACGTCATTTCATGTGTATTTTGTATATATATTTCTATAGAAATATATGTTATTTTATGTGTATTCGTATATATATTTTGAAACAAATATACATAGTTTTATGTGCATTTTGCATATTTTTTCAATATAAATTTACCTTATTGTATGTGCATTTTGTATATTAATTTTAATACAAATTTAATTATTCTATGTGTATTTTTGTATATGTATTTTCATAAAAAATGCTTTATTTTATGGGTATTTTGCATCTTTATTTTCATACAAATTTACCTTATTTTATTGATATTCTGTGTATTTATTTTGATACGATTTTACATTATTCTATGTATATTTTGTATATATATTTCATAGAAATGAACGGAATTTTATGTGAATTTGTTTTCATTTCATACAAATTTACATTATTTTATGTGTATTTTGTACATGTATTTAAATACAAATATAACTAATTATATGTGTATTATGTATATCTATTTTCATACAAATTGAAATTAATTTTGTGTATTTTAGTATATATTTTTATTCAAATTTTCGTAATTTTATGTGAATTTTGTATATTTATTTTCCTACAAATATACGTTCTTTTATCGGAATTTTGTTTATTTATTTTGATACGAATTTTCATTATTTTAGGTGTATTTGATATATATTTTATACTTATTTACATAATTTTATATGTATTTTGAATATATATGTTCATAGAAATTTACTCTATTTTATGTATTCGTATATATATTTTGATACAAATTTACATTATTTATGTGTATTTCGCATATCTATTTCAATACAAATTTTCTTTATTGTATGTGCCTTTTGTATATTTATTTTGATGCAAATTTAATTATTTTATGTGTATTTTTGTATATATATTTTTAAACAAATATGCGTTATTATATGGGTATTTTGCATCTTTATTTTCATACAAATTTACATTATTTTATTGATTGTCTGTTTATTTATTTTGATACGATTTTACGTTATTCTGTGTATTTTGTATATATATTTTTAGACATATTTACATTATTTAATGTATATTTTGTACATATATTTTATTAAAATTTACGTTATTTTATGTGTATTTGTTTATATATTTTCATACAAATTTACATTATTTTATGTGTATTTTGTGTATGTATTTCAATAAAAATTTGCCTAATTTCATTTGTATTTTGCATATCTATTTTCAAACAAATTTAAATTATTTTTGTGTATTTTTGCATTATTTTTATACAAATTTATTTTTTTTATTTGTATTTTGTATATATATTTTCCTACACCGATTTTTTTTTTTTTTTACAGCAAAGGAGACAGCTCAAGGGCACAAAAAAGTAAACATTAATAAAAAAAAAGCCCGCTACTCGCTGCTCCTAAAAAGAATCCAAAGAGGTGGCCGAAAGATAGGTCAGTTTCGGGAGGAGAGGTGTCCTGATACCCTCCTCTTGAAAGAGTTCAAGTCGTAGGCAGGAGGAAATACAGATGAAGGAAGATTGTTCCAGAGTTTACCAGCGTGAGGGATGAAAGAGTGAAGATGCTGGTTAACTCTTGCATAAGGGGTTTGGACAGTATAGGGATGAGCATGAGTAGAAAGTCGAGTGCAGCGGGGCCGCGGGAGCGGGGGAGGCATGCAGTTAGCAAGTTCAGAAGAGCAGTCAGCGTGGAAATATCGATAGAAGATAGAAAGAGAGGCAACATTGCGGCGGAATTTAAGAGGTAGAAGACTATCAGTATGAGGAGGAGAGCTGATGAGACGAAGAGCCTTTGCCTCCACTCTGTCCAGAAGAGCTGTGTGAGTGGAGCCCTCCCACACATGAGATGCATACTCCATACGAGGGCGGACAAGGCCCCTGTATATGGACAGCAACTGTGCAGGGGAGAAGAACTGGCGGAGACGGTACAGAACGCCCAGCCTCGAGGAAGCTGATTTAGTAAGAGATGAGATATGAAGGTTCCAGTTGAGATTTTGAGTTAAGGATAGACCGAGGATGTTTAGTGTTGAGGAAGGTGATAGCTGGGTGTTGTCAAAGAATAGGGGATAGTTGTTTGGAAGATTGTGTCGAGTGGATAGGTGGAGAAACTGTGTTTTTGAGGCGTTGAAGGACACCAGGTTCTTCTTGCCCCAATCGGAAATAATAGTAAGGTCTGAGGCTAAGCGTTCTGCAGCCTCCAGCCTTGAGTCGTTAAGTTCCTGAAGGGTGGGTCTTCTATTAAAAGAAGTTGAATAATGCAGAGTGGAATCATCGGCGTAGGAATGGATAGGACAGTTCGTTTTGGAAGAAGATCATCAATGAACAACAGAAAAGAGTGGGAGATAGGACAGAACCCTGTGGGACACCACTGTTAATAGATTTAGGGAAGAACAGTGACCGTCTACCACGGCAGAAATAGAACAGTCAGAAAGGAAACTGGAGATAAAGGTACAGAGAAGGATAGAAACCGTAGGAGGGTAGTTTAGAAAGCAAAGATTTGTGCCAGACCCTATCAAAAGCTTTTGATATGTCCAGCGCAATAGCAAAAGTTTCACCGAAACGGCTAAGAGAGGATGACCAAGAGTCAGTTAAGAAGGCTAGGAGATCACCAGTAGAACGCCCTTGCGGAACCCATACTGGCGATCAGATAGAAGGTCAGAAGTGGAAGGTGCTTTTGAATCTTCCGGTTAAGGATTGATTCAAAAGCTTTAGATGACAAGAAAGTAAAGCAATAGGACGGTAGTTTGAGGGATTGGAGCGGTCACCCTTCTTAGGTACAGGCTGTATGAAGGCATACTTCCAGCAAGAAGGAAAGGTAGATGTTGACAGGCAGAGGCGAAAGAGTTTGACCAGGCAGGGGTACAGCACGGAGGCACAGTTTTAAGGACAATAGGAGGCACTCCATCAGGTCCATAAGCCTTCTGAGGATTGAGGCCAGAGGGCATAGAAAACATCATTTTGAAGAATCTTTATAACAGGCATAAAGGAGTCAGAGGGGGGATGAGTAGGAGGAATATGCCCAGAATCGTCCAGAGTGGAGTTTTTAGAAAAAGTTTGAGAGAAGAGTTCAGCTTTAGAGATAGATGAGACGGCAGTGTTGCCGTCAGGACTGAGGAGTGGAGGGAAAGATGAAGAAGTGAAGTTGGAGGAGATGTTTTGGGCTAGATGCCAGAAGTCACGGGAAGAGTTAGAAAGCAAGGTTTTGACATTTTCTATTAATGAAAGAATTTTTGGTTAGTCGGAGAATAGATTTGGCACGATTTCGGGCAGAAATGTAAAGTTCATAATTAGCATTAGTTTGAAGGCTCTGGTATCTTTTGTGAGCTACCTCTCTATCATTGACAGCACGAGAACAAGCGTGATTAAACCAAGGCTTTTTAGCGTGAGGAGTAGATAAAGAACGAGGAATGTATGCCTCCATTCCAGAGACAATCACCTCTGTGATGCGCTGAGCACACACAGAGGGGTCTCTATCCTGGAAGCAATAATCATTCCACGGGAAATCGGAAAAGTACATCCTCAGGTCGTCCCACCGAGCTGAAGCAAAATGCCAGAAGCATCGCCTCTTCGGTTGGTCAATAGGATGTACAGGAGCGATAGGACAGGATGCAGAAATAAGATTGTGATCGGAGGAGCCCAACGGAGAGAACAGTTTGACAGAATAAGCAGAAGGGTTTGAGGTAAGGAAGAGGTCTAGAATGTTGGGCCGATATCCAAGACGGTCAGGAATACGTGTAGGGTGCTGGACCAACTGCTCTAGGTCGTTGAGGATAGCAAAGTTGTAGGCTTGTTCACCAGGATGGTCAGTGAAAGAGGATGAAAGCCAAAGCTGGTGGTGAACATTGAAATCTCCTAGGATGGAGATTTCAGCGAAGGGAGAGTGGGTCAAGATGTGCTCCACTTTAGAATTCAAATAGTCAAAGAATTTTACATAGTTGGTAGAGTTAGGTGAGAGATAAACAGCACAGATGTATTTAGTAATAGAATGACAGTGAAGTCTTAACCAGATGGTGGAAAATTCAGAAGAGTCAAGGTCGTGGGCACGAGAGCAAGTGATGTCGTTGCGCACGTAGGCGCAACATCCAGCTTTGGATTGAAATTTAGGATAGAGATAGTAGGAGGGAACAGAGTAGAGATTGCTGTCAGTAGCCTCAGAAACCTGTGTTTCGGTAAGGAAGAGAAGGTGAGGTTTAGAGGAGGAGAGATGATGTTCCACAGAATGAAAATTAGAGCGAAGACCGCGAATGTTGCAGAAATTGAGAAGAAAGAGGTTCGAGGAGTTATCAAGACACCTCTCGGGTCGGCAGCCAGAAGGGGAGTCCTCCCTGGGGGAATTTGTGGTCCCCCCCCCAGGCGGGGACTCCGAGGCTTGGTGTATGTGCGCCATTTTGAAATTTTAATTTTGGGAAAAGGTGTGAATGTTGTGAGAATGTAGTGTGGTGTGGATAAAGAGAGGATCTGTCTTTAGAGAGCATGCTGAACTACTCTCCGGTGTTGGTGAGACAATAGGGAAACGGTTAGTGAGGACATGGGAAGGGTCTTTGGAGGGCTTCAGCTCCCTTCTCACCTCCCATATATACCTCACCGGGAGTGGCTTGCGCCCGTTCGGTAGGTGTCTTCCTGCCTACTCCAGCCAATATACAAAATACACATAAATTAACGTAAAATTCTATAAAACTTAATACAAAAATAAACAAAAATAATTAAATTCTTTTAGAGGAAATTTTGTTTATTTATTTTGATACGAATTTACATTATTTTATGTGCATTTTTTATATATATTTTTCTATGTATTTACATTATTTTATGTGTATTTTGTATATATATTTTCATAAAAATTTACGTAATTTTATTGTGTGTATTCGTATATATTTTGATAAAAATTTTCATTATTTTATGTGTTTTTTGCATATCTATTTCAATAAAAATCTACCTTATTGTATGTGTATTTTGTATATTTATTTTAATACAAATTTAATTATTTTATGTGTATTTTTGTATATATTTTTTTTTAAATATGAGATATTTTATGGGTATTTTGCATCTTGAATTTTATGAATTTTTACATTACGTACATATCTTTTATACGTATTTACATTATTTAATGTGTATTTTGTTTATATATTTTTATACAAATTTACGTTATTATATGTGTATTTGAATATATATTTTGATACAAATTTACACTATTTTATGTATTTTCTATATTTATTTCAATTCAAATTTAGCTTATTTTATGTGTCTTTTGTATATCTATTTTCATAGAAATTTAATTATTTTTGTTTATTTTTGTATTAAGTTTTATACAATTTTACGTTAATTTATGTGTATTTTGTATATTTATATTTATACAAGTAAACATTCTTTTATTGGCATTTAGTTTATTTATTTTGATACGAATTTACATTATTTTATGTGTATTTTGTATACATTTTCTTATACGTATTTACTTCATTTTATGTGTATTTTGTATATATATTTTATAGAAATCTACGTTATTTTATGTGTATTCGTATGTATATTTTGAAACAAATTTACATTGTTTTATATGTATTTTACATATCTATTTCAATACAAATTTACCTTATTGTATGTGCATTTTGTATATTTATTGTAATACAAATTTAAATATTTTATGTGCATTTTGGTATATATATTTACATAAGAAATGCGTTGTTTTATGGGTATTTTGCATCTTTATTTTCATACAAATTTACATTATTTTATTAATATTCTGTGTATTTATTTTGATACTATTTTACATTATTCTATTTAAGTTTTTTATATATATTTTTTATACATATTTACATTATTTAATGTGTATTTTCTATATATATTTGATACAAATTTTCGTTATTTTAAGTGTATTTGTTTATATATTTTTATTCAAATTTATATTATTTTATGTGTATTTTGTATATGTATTTCAATAGAAATTTACCTAATTTCATGTGTATTTTGTATATATATTTTATACAAATTTAAATTATTTTTTGTGTATTTTTGTATAGAGTTTTATTCAAATTTACAATATTTTATGTGTATTTTGTATATCTATTTTCATACAAATACACATTCTTTTATTGATATTTTGTTTATTTATTTTGATGCGAGTTTACATAATTTAATGTGTATTGTGTATATATATTTTTATACGTATTTACGTCATTTCATGTGTATTTTGTATATATATTTCTATAGAAATATACGTTATTTTATATGTATTCGTATATATATTTTGAAACAAATATACATTGTTTTATGTGCATTTTGCATATTTTTTCAATACAAATTTACCTTATTGTACGTGCATTTTGTATATTAATTTTAATACAAATTTAGCTATTCTATGTGTATTTTTGTATATGTATTTTTATAAAAATATGCTTTATTTTATGGGTATTTTGCATCTTTATTTTCATACAAAATTACATTATTTTATTGATATTCTGTGTATTTATTTTGATACGATTATACATTATTCTATGTATATTTTGTATATCTATTTTATACCAATGTACGTTATTTTATGTGAATTTGTTTTCATTTCATACAAATTTACATTATTTTATGTGAATTTTGTACATGTATTCAAATACAAATTTAACTAATTATATGTGTATTTTTGTATATCTATTTTCATACAAATTGAAATTAATTTTGTGTATTTTTCGTATATATTTTTGTTCAAATTTTCGTAATTTTATGTGTATTTTGTATATTTATTTTCCGACAAATAGACGTTCTTTTATCGGAATTTTATTTATTTATTTTGATACGAATTTTCATTATTTTAGGTGTATTTGATATATATATTTTTATACTTATTTACATAATTTTATATGTATTTCGAATATATATTTTCATAGAAATTTACTCTATATGTATATTTATGTATATAGTTTTATATAAATTTACGTTATTTTATGTGCATTTTGTATATTTATATTTATACAAATACACATTCTTTTATTGCTATATTGTTTATTTATATTTATACGAACTTACATTATTTTATGTGTATTTTGTATACATTTTTTTATAAGTATTTACTTAATTTTATGTGTATTTTGTATATGTATTTTTATAGAAATCTACGTTATTTTATGAGTATTCGCATATATATTTTGAAACAAATTTACATTATTTTATATGTATTTTGCATATCTATTTCAATACAAATTTACCTTATTGTATGTGCATTTTGTATATTTATTTTGATACAAATTCAAATATTTTGTGTATTTTGGTATCAATAATTTTATAAAAAATGCGTTATTTTATAGGTATTTTGCATCTTAATTTTCATACAAATTTACATTATTTTATTAATATTCTGTGTATATATTTTGATACGATTTTACATTATTCTATTTTTGTTTTGTATATATTTTTTTTATACATATTTACATTATTTAATGTGTATTTTGTATATATATTTCATACAAATCTACGTTATTATATGTGTATTTGTTTATATATTTTCTTTCAAATTTACATTATTTTATGTGTATTTTGTATATGTATTTCAATAGAAATTAACCTAATTTTATGTGTATTTTGTATATTTCTTTTCATACAAATTTAAATTATTTTTGTGTATTTTTGTGTATAGTTTTATACAAATTTAGGTTATTTTATGTACGCATTTACATTATTTAATGTTTGTTTTGTATATATATTTTTATCCAAAGTTAATTTATTTTACGTTAATTTTTGGACATATATTTTTATAGAAAATAGCGTTCTTTTATATGTATTTGTATATGTTTTCTCATACAAATTTACATTATTTTATTGCTATTTTGTTTATTTAGTTTGATACGAATTACATGATTATATGTGTATTTTGTACATATTTTTTATACGTATTTACATTACTTAATGTGTATTTTGTTTATATATTTTTAAACAAATTTACGTCATTATATGTATTTTTTTAAATATTTTGATACAAATTTACATTATTTTATGTATTTTGTATATACATTTCAATTCAAATTTAGCTTATTTTATCTGTATTTTCTATATCTATTTTCAAACGAATTTAATTACTTCTGTGTATTTTTGTATATAGTTTTATAAAAATTTACGTTATTTTATGTGTATTTTGTATATTTATATTTATACAAATACAAATTCTTTTATTGGTATTTTGTTTATTTATTTTGATACGAATTTACATTATTTTATGTGTATTTTGTATACATTTTTTTATACGTATTTACTTCATTTTACGTGTATTTTGTATATATATTTTTATACAAATCTACGTTATTTTATGTGTTTTCGTATATATATTTTGAAACAAATTTACATTGTTTTATATGTATTTTGCATATCTATTTCAATACAGATTTACCTTATTGTATGTGTATTTTGTATATTTATTTTAATACAAATAGTTTTTTTATGTGTATTTTTGTATATATATTTAAAAAAAAAATGCGTTATTTTATGGGTATTTTGTTTTTTTTATTTTCATACAAATCTACATTTTTTTATTAATATTCTGTGTATTTATTTTGATACGATTTTACATTATTCTATTAGAGTTTTGTATATATTTTTTTATACAAATTTACGTTATTTTAAGTGTATTTGTTTAAATATTTTCATTCAAATTTACAGTATTTTATGTGTATTTTGTATATGTATTTCAATAAAAATTTACCTAATTTTATGTGTATTTTGTATATTTATTTTCATACAAATTTAAATTATTTTTGTGTATTTTTGTATATAGTTTTATACAAATTTATATTTATCTTATGTATTTTGTATATTTATTTTCATACAAATACACATTCTTTTATTGACATTTTGTTTATTTATTTTGACGTGAATTTACATTATTTAATGTGTATTTTGTATATATATTTTTATACATATTTACATCCTTTCATGTGTATTTTGTATATTTATAAAAAATGCGTTATTTTAAGGGTATTTTGCATCTTTATTTTCATACAAATTTACATTATTTTATTTACATTCTGTGTATTTATTTTAATACGATTTTACATTATTCTATTTGTGTTTTGTATATATATTTTTTATACATATTTACATTATTTAATGAGTATTTTTTATATATATTTTATACAAATTTATGTTAATTTAAGTGTATTTGTTTATATATTTTCATTCAAATTTACGTTATTTTATGTGTATTTTGTATATGTATTGTCATACAAATACAGATTCTTTTATTGATATTTTAATTATTTATTTTGACACGAATTTACATTATTTAATGTGTATTTTGTATATATATTTTTATACGTATTTACAACATTTCATGTGTATTTTGTATATATATTTCTATAGAAATCTACGTTATTTTATGTGTATTCGTATATATATTTTGAAACAAATCTACATTATTTTATGTGTATTTTCTATATATATTTCATTATAAATTTGCCTTATTTTAAGTTTATTTTTATATCTATTTTTAATCAAATTCAAATCATTTTATGTGTATATATTTATTTGTATTTACATTATTTTATGTGTATTTTCTATATATATTTTCATTCAAAATTACATTATTTTATCGGTATTTTGTTCATTTATTTCGATACGAATTTAGATTATTTCATGTGTATTTTCTATACATATACATATAGAGTAAGTTTCTATGAAAATATATATTCAAAATACATATAAAATTATGTAAGTAAGTATAAAAATAAATATATCATATACACGTAAAAAAAATGAAAATTCGTATCAAAATAAATAAATAAAATTCCGATAAAAGAACGTATATTTGTCGGAAAATAAATATACAAAATACACATAAAATTCCGAAAATTTGAATAAAAATATATACAAAAAAACACAAAATTAATTTCAATTTGTATAAAAATAGATATACAAAATACACATATAATTAGTTAAATTTGTATTTGAATACATGTACAAAATTCACATAAAATAATGTAAATTTGTATGAAATGAAAACAAATTCACATAAAATAACGTACATTGGTATAAAATAGATATACAAAATATACATAGAATAATGTATAATCGTATCAAAATAAATACACAGAATATCAATAAAATAATGTAATTTTGTATGAAAATAAAGATGCAAAATAACCATAAAATAAAGCATATTTTTATAAAAATACATATACAAAAATACACATAGAATAGCTAAATTTGTATTAAAATTAATATACAAAATGCACGTACAATAAGGTAAATTTGTATTGAAAAATATGCAAAATGCACATAAAACAATGTATATTTGTTTCAAAATATATATACGAATACATATAAAATAACGTATATTTCTATAGAAATATATATACAAAATACACATGAAATGACGTAAATACGTGTAAAAATATATATACACAATACACATTAAATTATGTAAACTCGCATCAAAATAAATAAACAAAATATCAATAAAAGAATGTGTATTTGTATGAAAATAGATATACAAAATACACATAAAATATTGTAAATTTGAATAAAACTCTATACAAAAATACACAAAAAATAATTTAAATTTGTATAAAATATATATACAAAATACACATGAAATTAGGTAAATTTCTATTGAAATACATATACAAAATACACATAAAATAATATAAATTTAAATAAAAATATATAAACAAATACACTTAAAATAACGAAAATTTGTATCAAATATATATAAAAAATACACATTAAATAATGTAAATATGTATAAAAAAAATATAAAAAACTTAAATAGAATAATGTAAAATAGAATCAAAATAAATACACAGAATATTAATAAAATAATGTAAATTTGTATAAAAATAAAGATTCAAAATACCCATAAAACAACGCATTTCTTATGTAAATATATATACCAAAATGCACATAAAATATTTAAATTTGTATTACAATAAATATACAAAATGCACATACAATAAGGTAAATTTGTATTGAAATAGATATGTAAAATACATATAAAACAATGTAAATTTGTTTCAAAATATACATACGAATACACATAAAATAACGTAGATTTCTATAAAATATATATACAAAATACACATAAAATGAAGTAAATACGTATAAGAAAATGTATACAAAATACACATAAAATAATGTAAATTCGTATCAAAATAAATAAACTAAATGCCAATAAAAGAATGTTTACTTGTATAAATATAAATATACAAAATACACATAAATTAACGTAAAATTGTATAAAACTTAATACAAAAATAAACAAAAATAATTAAATTTCTATGAAAATAGATATACAAAAGACACATAAAATAAGCTAAATTTGAATTGAAATAAATAGAGAAAATACATAAAATAGTGTAAATTTGTATCAAAATATATATTCAAATACACATATAATAACGTAAATTTGTATAAAAATATATAAACAAAATACACATTAAATAATGTATATACGTATAAAAGATATGTACGTAATGTAAAAATTCATAAAATTAAAGATGCAAAATACCCATAAAATATATCATATATAAAAAAATATATATACAAAAATACACATAAAATAATTAAATTTGTATTAACATAAATATACAAAATACACATACAATAAGGTAGATTTTTATTGAAATAGATATGCAAAAAACACATAAAATAATGAAAATTTTTATCAAAATATATACGAATACACACAATAAAATTACGTAAATTTTTATGAAAATATATATACAAAATACACATAAAATAATGTAAATACATAGAAAAATATATATAAAAAATGCACATAAAATAATGTAAATTCGTATCAAAATAAATAAACAAAATTTCCTCTAAAAGAATGTATCTGTGTAGGAAAATATATATACAAAATACAAATAAAAAAATTTGTTTGAAAATAGATATGCAAAATACAAATGAAATTAGCCAAATTTTCATTGCAATACATACACAAAATACACATAAAATAATGTAAATTTGTATGAAAATATATAAACAAATACACATAAGATAACGTAAATTTTAATAAAATATATGTACAAAATATACATTAAATAATGTAAATATGTCTAAAAATATATATACAAAATACACAGAATAACGTAAAATCGTATCAAAATAAATAAACAGACAATCAATAAAATAATGTAAATTTGTATGAAAATAAAGATGCAAAATACCCATATAATAACGCATATTTGTTTAAAAATATATATACAAAAATACACATAAAATAATTAAATTTGCATCAAAATAAATATACAAAAGGCACATACAATAAAGAAAATTTGAATTGAATTAGATATGCGAAATACACATAAATAATGTAAATTTGTATCAAAATATATATACGAATACACATAAAATAGAGTAAATTTCTATGAAAATATATTCAAAATACATATAAAATTATGTAAATAAGTATAAAAATATATATATCAAATACACCTAAAATAATGAAAATTCGTATCAAAATAAATAAACAAAATTCCGATAAAAGAACGTATATTTGTAGGAAAATAAATATACAAAATTCACATAAAAATACGAAAATTTGAATAAAAATATATACTAAAATACACAAAATTAATTTCAATTTGTATGAAAATAGATATACATAATACACATATAATTAGTTATATTTGTATTTAAATACATGTACAAAATACACATAAAATAATGTAAATTTGTATGAAATGAAAACAAATTCACATAAAATTACGTTCATTTGTATGAAATATATATACAAAATATACATAGAATAATGTAAAATCGTATCAAAATAAATACACAGAATATCAATAAAATAAGGTAAATTTGTATGAAAATAAAGATGCAAAATACCCATAAAATAAAGCATTTTTTTTATGAAAATACATATACAAAAATACACATAGAATAATTAAATTTGTATTAAAATTAATATACAAAATGCACATGCAATAAGGTAAATTTATATTGAAAATATAAAATGCACATTAAAACTATGTATATTTGTTTCAAAATATATATACGAATACACATAAATAACATATATTTCTATAGAAATATATACAAAATACACATGAAATGACGTAAATACGTATTAAAATATATATACAAAATACATACAATAATGTAAATTTGTATTGAAATAGATATGCAAAATACATATAAAAACAATGTAAATTTGTATGAAAATATATATACAAATACACATAAAATATTTAAATTTGTTTTATATGTATTTTGAATATCTCTTTCAATACATATTTACCTTACTGTATATGCATTTTGTATATATATTTCAATACAAATTTAAATATTTATATGTATTTTGAATATATATTTTATAAAAAGGCTATTTTATAATTTTGCATCTTTCTTTTCATACAATTTAAATTTAAATATATAAAAATACATAAAATAATGTAATACTATAAATAAATATATACAAAACACTAATAGAATAATGTAAAATCGTATCAAAATAAATACAAAATATTAATAAAACAATGTAAATTTGTATGAAAATAAAATGTATTTAATTTAGCTTATTTTATGTGTATTTTGTATATCTATTTATTTTAATACAAAATCACATATTTTATGTTTTGTATATATATTTTTATAAAAATGCGTTATTTCATGATATTTTGCATCTTTATTTTCATACAAATATACATTATTTTATTAATATTTTCTGTATTTATTTTCATACGATTTTACATTATTTTATTTGTGTTTTGTATATTTTTTATACAAATTTACGTTATTTATGTTTATTTTGGACATATATTTTATGGAAATTTACATTATTTTATGTATTTGTATATGTTTTCATACAAATTTACATTATTTTATGTGATATTTTGTTTATTTAGTTTGATACGAATTACATGATTATATGTGTATTTTGTACATATTTTTTATACGTATTTATTATATGTATTTTTATAAATATTTTGATACAAATTTACATTATTTTATGTATTTTGTATATACATTTTAATTCAAATTTAGCTTATTTTATCTGTATTTTGTATATATATTTCACTAATAATTTAATTAATTCTGTGTATTTTTGTATATAGTTTTATATAAATTTACGTTATTTTATGTGTATTTTGTATATTTATATTTATACAAATACACATTCTTTTATTGCTATTTTGTTTATTTATTTTGATATAAATTTACGTTACTTTATGTGTATTTTGTATAAATATTTTGATACAAATTTACTTTATTTAATGTATTTTGTATATATATTTTAATACAAATTTAAATATTTTATATGTATTTTGGAATATATATTTTTATAAATATGCGTTATTTTATGGATATTTTGCATCTTTATTTTCATACAAATTTAAATTTAAATATTCTCTTTATTTATTTTGAATATGTATATATACATTAATAGAATAATGTAAATTCGTATCAAAATTTATACATATTAATAATTTAATGTTCATTTTGTATATATATTTATTTAATTTAGCTTATTTTATGTGTATTTGTATATCTATTTATTTTAATACAAAATCAAATATTTTATGTTTTTTCGTATATATATTTTTATAAAAAATTTATTTCATGGGTATTTTGTATCTTAATTTTCATACAAATATACATTATTTTATTAATATTTTCTGTATTTATTTTCATACGATTTTACATTATTTTATTTGTGTTTTGTATATATTTTTTATCCAAAGTTACTTTATTTTACGTTCATTTTTGGACATATATTTTATGGAAATTAGCGTTATTTTATGTATTTGTATATGTTTTCATACAAATTTACATTATTTTATTGATATTTTGTTTATTTAGTTTGATACGAATTACATGATTATATGTGTATTTTGTATATATTTTTATACGTATTTACATTATTTAATGTGTATTTTGTTTATATATTTTAAACAAATTTACGTTATTATATGTATTTTATAAATATTTTGATACAAATTTACATTATTTTATGTATTTTGTATATACATTTTAATTCAAATTTAGCTTATTTTATCTGTATTTTGTATATCTATTTCATACGAATTTAATAACTTCTGTGTATTTTTTTATATAGTTTTATACAAATTTACGTTATTTTATGTGTATTTTGTATATTTATATTTATACAAATACACATTCTTTTATTGATATTTTGTTTATTTATTTTGAAACGAATTTACATTATTTTATGTGTATTTTGTATACATATTCTTATACGTATTTACTTCATTTTGTGTATTTTGTAGATATATTTTTATACAAATCTACGTTATTTTATGTGTATTCGTATATATATTTTGAAACAAATTTACATTGTTTTATATGTATTTTGCATATCTATTTCAATACAAATTTACGTTATTGTATGTGTATTTTGTATATTTATTTTAATACAAATTCAATTATTTTATGTGTTTTTTGGTATATATATTTTTATTAAAAATGCGTTATTTAATGGGTATTTTGCATCTTAATTTTCATACAAATTTACATTATTTTATTAACATTCTGTGTATTTATTTTGATACGATTTTACATTATTCTATTAGTGTTTTGTATATATTTTTTTATACATATTTACATTATTTAATGTGTATTTTGTATATTTAAAAAAAAAATGTTATTTTTTGCGCATCTGTTAAAATATTTTGATACAAAATTTACATTATTTTATGTATTTTGTATATATATTTCAATACAAATTTAGTTTATTTTATGTATATTTTGTATATCTATTTTCATTCGTATCAAAATAAATAAACAAAATAGCAATAAAAGAAATAGAATAATGTAAAATCCTATCAATATAAATACACAGAATATCAATATAATAATTTAAATTTGTATGAAAAGAAAGATGCAAAATTCCCATAAAATAGCGCTTTTTTATAAAAATATATATTCCAAAATACATATAAAATATTTAAATTTGTATTGAAATATATATACAAAATGCATATACAGTAAGGTAAATATGTATTGAAAGAGATATTCAAAAATACATATAAAACAAAGCTAATTTGTTTCAAAATATATATACGAATACACATAAAATAACGTAGATTTCTATTGAAATATATATACAAAATACACATGAAATTATGTAAATACGTATAAAAATATATATACAAAATACATATCTAGGTAAATTCGTGTCAAAATATATAAACAAAATATCATGAAAAGAATGTGTATTTGCATGAAAATAAATAATAGATAATAAATTTGTATGAAATATATATGCAAGATACACATTTTTTACGTGTATTTTGTATATATATTTTTATAGAAATCTACGATATTTTATGTTTATTCGTATATATATTTTGAAACAAATTTACATTGTTTTATATGCATTTTGCATATCTATTTCAATACAAATTTATTTACACTATGTACATTTTTATATTTATTTTAATACAAATTTTAATATTTTATGTGTATTTTGGTATATATATTTTTATAAAAAATGCGTTATTTTATGGCTATTTTGCATCTTTATTTTCATACAAATTAACATTATTTAATTAATATTCTGTGTATTTATTTTGATACGATTTTACATTATTCTATTTGTGTTTTGTATATATTTTTTTATACATATTTACATTATTTAATTAGTATTTTGTATATATATTTGAAACAAATTTACGTTATTTAAAGTGTATATGTTTATATATTTTCATTCAAATTTACATTATTTTATGTGTATTTTGAATATGTATTTCAATACAAATTTACCTAATTTTATGTGTATTTTGTATATTTATTTTCATTCAAATTTAAATTATTTTTGTGTATTTTTGTATATAGTTTTATACAAACTTAGGTTATTTTATGAGTATTTTGTATATCTATTTTCATACAAATACACATTCTTTTATTGATATTTTGTTTATTTATTTTTACGAGAATTTAAATTATTTAATGTGTATTTTGTATATATATATATATATATATATATATATATATATATATATATATATATATATATATATATATATATATATATATATATATATATATATATATATATATATATATATATATATATATATATATATATATATATATTTGTATACGTATTTACATCATTTCATGTGTATTTTGTATATATATTTCTATAGAAATATATATTTTATGTGTATTCGTATATAGATTTTTAAACAAATTTACGCTTTAATGTGCATTTTTATATTTTTTCAATACAAATTTACCTTATTGTACGTGCATTTTGTATATTAATTTTAATACAAATTTAATTATTCTATGTGTATTTTTGTATATGTATTTTTCAATAAATATGCTTTATTTTATGGGTATTTTGCATCTGTATTTTCATACAAAACTACATTATTTCATTGATATTCTGTGTATTTATTTTGATACGATTTTACATTATTCTATGTGTATTTTGTATATATTTTCATTTAATTTAGCTTATTTTATGTGTATTTTGTATATCTATTTATTTTAATACAAAATCAAATATTTTATGTTTTCTCGTATATATATTTTTATAAAAAAATGCGTTATTTCATGGGTATTTTGCATCTTAATTTTCATACAAATATACATTATTTTATTAATATTTTCTGTATTTATTTTCATACGATTTTACATTATTTTATTTGTGTTTTGTATATATTTTTTTATCCAAAGTTACTTTATTTTACGTTCATTTTTGGACATATATTTTTATGGAAATTAGCGTTATTTTATGTATTTGTATATGTTTTCTCATACAAATTTACATTATTTTATTGATATTTTGTTTATTTAGTTTGATACGAATTACATGATTATATGTGTATTTTGTACATATTTTTTATACGTATTTACATTACTTAATGTGTATTTTGTTTATATATTTTTAAACAAATTTACGTTATTATATGTATTTTTATAAATATTTTGATACAAATTTACATTATTTTATGTATTTTGTATATACATTTTAATTCAAATTTAGCTTATTTTATCTGTATTTTGTATATCTATTTCATACGAATTTAATAACTTCTGTGTATTTTTTTATATAGTTTTATACAAATTTACGTTATTTTATGTGTATTTTGTATATTTATATTTATACAAATACACATTCTTTTATTGATATTTTGTTTATTTATTTTGAAACGAATTTACATTATTTTATGTGTATTTTGTATACATATTCTTATACGTATTTACTTCATTTTGTGTATTTTGTAGATATATTTTTATACAAATCTACGTTATTTTATGTGTATTCGTATATATATTTTGAAACAAATTTACATTGTTTTATATGTATTTTGCATATCTATTTCAATACAAATTTACGTTATTGTATGTGAATTTTGTATATTTATTTTAATACAAATTAATTTTTCATGTGTATTTTGGTATATATATTTTTATAAAAAAATGCGTTATTTAATGGGTATTTTGCATCTTTATTTTCATACAAATTTACATTGTTTTATTAATATTCTGTGTATTTATTTTGATACGATTTTACATTATTCTATTAGTGTTTTGTATATATTTTTTTATACATATTTACATTATTTAATGTGTATTTTGTATATTTAAAAAAAAAATTGTTATTTTTTGCGCATCTGTTAAAATATTTTGATACAAAATTTACATTATTTTATGTATTTTGTATATATATTTCAATACAAATTTAGTTTATTTTATGTATATTTTGTATATCTATTTTCATTCGTATCAAAATAAATAAACAAAATAGCAATAAAATAATATAAATTTGTATGAGAAAACATATACAAATACACGTAAAATAACGCAAATTTCTAAAAAAATATATGTACAAAAATGCACATAAAATAAAGTAAATTTGCATAAAAATATATATACAAAACACACATTAAATAATGTAAATGCGTACATGAAATAACCTAAATTTGTATAAAACTATATACAAAATACACAAAATATTTAAAATTTGTATGAAAAGAAATATACAAAATACACATAAAATTAGGTAAATTTTATAAAATACATATACAAAATAATGTAAATTTGAATGAAAATATATAAACAAATACAATTTAAATATCTTAAATTTGTATAAAATATATATGCAAGATACACATTAAATAATGTAAATGTAAAAAAAATATATATGCAAAAAAGAAATAGAATAATGTAAAATCCTATCAATATAAATACACAGGATATCAATAAAATAATTTAAATTTGTATGAAAAGAAAGATGCAAAATTCCCATAAAATAGCGCTTTTTTATAAAAATATATATTCCAAAATACATATAAAATATTTAAATTTATATTGAAATATACAAAATGCATATACCGTAAGGTAAATATGTATTGAAAGAGATATTCAAAAATACATATAAAACAAAGCTAATTTGTTTCAAAATATATATACGAATACACATAAAATAACGTAGATTTCTATTGAAATATATATACAAAATACACATGAAATTATGTAAATACGTATAAAAATATATATACAAAATACATATCTAGGTAAATTCGTGTCAAAATATATAAACAAAATATCATGAAAAGAATGTGTATTTGCATGAAAATAAATAATAGATAATAAATTTGTATGAAATATATATGCAAGATACACATTTTTTACGTGTATTTTGTATATATTTTTATAGAAATCAACGTTATTTTATGTGAATTCGTATATATATTTTGAAACAAATTTACATTGTTTTATATGTATTTTGCATATCTATTTCAATACAAATTTACCTTACACTATGTACATTTTTTATATTTATTTTAATACAAATTTTAATATTTTATGTGTATTTTGGTATATATATTTTTATAAAAAATGCGTTATTTTATGGCTATTTTGCATCTTTATTTTCATACAAATTAACATTATTTAATTAATATTCTGTGTATTTATTTTGATACGATTTTACATTATTCTATTTGTGTTTTGTATATATTTTTTTTATACATATTTACATTATTTAATTAGTATTTTGTATATATATTTGAAACAAATTTACGTTATTTAAAGTGTATATGTTTATATATTTTCATTCAAATTTACATTATTTTATGTGTATTTTGAATATGTATTTCAATACAAATTTACCTAATTTTATGTGTATTTTGTATATTTATTTTCATTCAAATTTAAATTATTTTTGTGTATTTTTGTATATAGTTTTATACAAACTTAGGTTATTTTATGAGTATTTTGTATATCTATTTTCATACAAATACACATTCTTTTATTGATATTTTGTTTATTTATTTTTATATATATATATATATATATATATATATATATATATATATATATATATATATATATATATATATATATATATATATATATATATATATATATATATATATATATATATATATATATATATATATATATATATATATATATATATATATATATATATATATATATATATATATATATATATATATATTTATATTTGTATACGTATTTACATCATTTCATGTGTATTTTGTATATATATTTCTATAGAAATATATATTTTATGTGTATTAGTATATAGATTTTTAAACAAAATTACGCTTTAATGTGCAAATTTTATATTTTTTCAATACAAATTGACCTTGTTGTACGTGCATTTTGTATATTAATTTTAATACAAATTTAATTATTCTATGTGTATTTTTGTATTTTTTCAATAAATATGCTTTATTTTATGGGTATTTTGCATCTGTATTTTCATACAAAACTACATTATTTCATTGATATTCTGTGTATTTATTTTGATACGATTTTACATTATTCTATGTGTATTTTGTATATATTTTTCATTTAATTTAGCTTCTTTTATGTGTATTTTGTATATCTATTTAATTTAATACAAAATCAAATATTTTATTTTTTTTCGTATATATATTTTTATAAAAAATGCGTTATTTCATGGGTATTTTGCATCTTAATTTTCATATATATATACATTATTTTATTAATATTTTCTGTATTTATTTTCATACGATTTTACATTATTTTATTTGTGTTTTGTATATATTTTTTTATCCAAAGTTACTTTATTTTACGTTCATTTTAGGACATATATTTTTATGGAAATTAGCGTTATTTTATGTATTTGTATATGTTTTCTCATACAAATTTACATTATTTTATTGATATTTTGTTTATTTAGTTTGATACGAATTACATGATTATATGTGTATTTTGTACATATTTTTATGCGTATTTACATTACTTAATGTGTATTTTGTTTATATATTTTAAACAAATTTACGTTATTATATGTATTTTTATAAATATTTTGATACAAATTTACATTATTTTATGTATTTTGTATATACATTTTAATTCAAATTTAGCTTATTTTATCTGTATTTTGTATATCTATTTCATACGAATTTAATAACTTCTGTATTTTTTATATAGTTTTATACAAATTTACGTTATTTTATGTGTATTTTGTATATTTATATTTATACAAATACACATTCTTTTATTGATATTTTGTTTATTTATTTTGAAACGAATTTACATTATTTTATGTGTATTTTGTATACATATTCTTATACGTATTTCCTTCATTTTGTGTATTTTGTAGATATATTTTTATACAAATCTACGTTATTTTATGTGTATTCGTATATATATTTTGAAACAAATTTACATTGTTTTATATGTATTTTGCATATCTATTTCAATACAAATTTACGTTATTGTATGTGTATTTTGTATATTTATTTTAATACAAATTAATTTTTTCATGTGTATTTTGATATATATATATATTTTTAAAAAATGCGTTATTTAATGGGTATTTTGCATCTTTATTTTCATACAAATTTACATTGTTTTATTAATATTCTGTGTATTTATTTTGATACGATTTTACATTATTCTATTAGTGTTTTGTATATATTTTTTTATACATATTTACATTATTTAATGTGTATTTTGTATATTTAAAAAAAATTGTTATTTTATGCGCATCTGTTAAAATATTTTGATACAAAATGTACATTATTTTATGTATTTTGTATATATATTTCAATACAAATTTAGTTTATTTTATGTATATTTTGTATATCTATTTTCATTCGTATCAAAATAAATAAACAAAATAGCAATAAAATAATATAAATTTGTATGAGAAAACATATACAAATACACGTAAAATAACGCAAATTTCTAAAAAATATATGTACAAAATGCACATAAAATAAAGTAAATTTGCATAAAATATATATAGAAAACACACATTAAATAATGTAAATGCGTACATGAAATAACCTAATTTTGTATAAAACTATATACAAAAATACACACAAATATTTAAAATTTGTATGAAAAGAAATATACAAAATACACATAAATTAGGTAAATTTTATTAAAATACATACAAAATACACATAAAATAATGTAAATTTGAATGAAAATATATAAACAAATACACTTAAAATAACGTAAATTTGTATAAATATATATGCAAGATACACATTAAATAATGTAAATGTGTATAAAAAATATATACAAAAAAGAAATAGAATAATGTAAAATCCTATCAATATAAATACACAGAATATCAATAAAATAATTTAAATTTGTATGAAAAGAAAGATGCAAAATTCCCATAAAATAGCGCTTTTTTATAAAAATATATATTCCAAAATACATATAAAATATTTAAATTTGTATTGAAATATATATACAAAATGCATATACAGTAAGGTAAATATGTATTGAAAGAGATATTCAAAAATACATATAAAACAAAGCTAATTTGTTTCAAAATATATATACGAATACACATAAAATAACGTAGATTTCTATTGAAATATATATACAAAATACACATGAAATTATGTAAATACGTATAAAAATATATATACAAAATACATATCTAGGTAAATTCGTGTCAAAATATATAAACAAAATATCATGAAAAGAATGTGTATTTGCATGAAAATAAATAATAGATAATAAATTTGTATGAAATATATATGCAAGATACACATTTTTTACGTGTATTTTGTATATATTTTATAGAAATCAACGTTATTTTATGTGAATTCGTATATATATTTTGAAACAAATTTACATTGTTTTATATGTATTTTGCATATCTATTTCAATACAAATTTACCTTACACTATGTACATTTTTATATTTATTTTAATACAAATTTTAATATTTTATGTGTATTTTGGTATATATATTTTTATAAAAAATGTGTTATTTTATGGCTATTTTGCATCTTTATTTTCATACACATTAACATTATTTAATTAATATTCTGTGTATTTATTTTGATACGCTTTTTCATTATTCTATTTGTGTTTTGTATATATTTTTTTTTATACATATTTACATTATTTAATTAGTATTTTGTATATATATTTGAAACAAATTTACGTTATTTAAAGTGTATATGTTTATATATTTTCATTCAAATTTACATTATTTTATGTGTATTTTGAATATGTATTTCAATACAAATTTACCTAATTTTATGTGTATTTTGTATATTTATTTTCATACAAATTTAATTTTTTTTTGTGTATTTTTGTATATAGTTTTATACAAATTTAGGTTATTTTATGTGTATTTTGTATATCTTTTTTAATACAAATACACTTTCTTTTATTGATATTTTGTTTATTTATTTTACGAGAATTTAAATTATTTAATGTATTTTGTATATATATATATATATATATATATATATATATATATATATATATATATATATATATATATATATATATATATATATATATATATATATATATATATATATATATATATATATATATATATATATATATATATATATTTGTATACGTATTTACATCATTTCATGTGTATTTTGTATATATATTTCTATAGAAATATATATTTTATGTGTATTCGTATATAGATTTTTAAACAAATTTACGCTTTAATGTGCATTTTTATATTTTTTCAATACAAATTTACCTTATTGTACGTGCATTTTGTATATTAATTTTAATACAAATTTAATTATTCTATGTGTATTTTTGTATATGTATTTTTCAATAAATATGCTTTATTTTATGGGTATTTTGCATCTGTATTTTCATACAAAACTACATTATTTTATTGATATTCTGTGTATTTATTTTGATACGATTTTACATTATTCTATGTGTATTTTGTATATATTTTTCATTTAATTTAGCTTATTTTATGTGTATTTTGTATATCTATTTATTTTAATACAAAATCAAATATTTTATGTTTTCTCGTATATATATTTTTATAAAAAAATGCGTTATTTCATGCGTATTTTGCATTTTAATTTTCATACATATATACATTATTTTATTAATATTTTCTGTATTTATTTTCATACGATTTTACATTATTTTATTTGTGTTTTGTATATATTTTTTTATCCAAAGTTACTTTATTTTACGTTCATTTTAGGACATATATTTTTATGGAAATTAGCGTTATTTTATGTATTTGTATATGTTTTCTCATACAAATTTACATTATTTTATTGATATTTTGTTTATTTAGTTTGATACGAATTACATGATTATATGTGTATTTTGTACATATTTTTTATACGTATTTACATTACTTAATGTGTATTTTGTTTATATATTTTTAAACAAATTTACGTTATTATATGTATTTTTATAAATATTTTGATACAAATTTACATTATTTTATGTATTTTGTATATACATTTTAATTCAAATTTAGCTTATTTTATCTGTATTTTGTATATCTATTTCATACGAATTTAATAACTTCTGTGTATTTTTTTATATAGTTTTATACAAATTTACGTTATTTTATGTGTATTTTGTATATTTATATTTATACAAATACACATTCTTTTATTGATATTTTGTTTATTTATTTTGAAACGAATTTACATTATTTTATGTGTATTTTGTATACATATTCTTATACGTATTTACTTCATTTTGTGTATTTTGTAGATATATTTTTATACAAATCTACGTTATTTTATGTGTATTCGTATATATATTTTGAAACAAATTTACATTGTTTTATATGTATTTTGCATATCTATTTCAATACAAATTTACGTTATTGTATGTGTATTTTGTATATTTATTTTAATACAAATTAATTTTTTCATGTGTATTTTGGTATATATATTTTTATAAAAAAATGCGTTATTTAATGGGTATTTTGCATCTTTATTTTCATACAAATTTACATTGTTTTATTAATATTCTGTGTATTTATTTTGATACGATTTTACATTATTCTATTAGTGTTTTGTATATATTTTTTTATACATATTTACATTATTTAATGTGTATTTTGTATATTTAAAAAAAAAATTGTTATTTTTTGCGCATCTGTTAAAATATTTTGATACAAAATTTACATTATTTTATGTATTTTGTATATATATTTCAATACAAATTTAGTTTATTTTATGTATATTTTGTATATCTATTTTCATTCGTATCAAAATAAATAAACAAAATAGCAATAAAATAATGTAAATTTGTATGAGAAAACATATACAAACACGTAAAATAACGCAAATTTCTAAAAAATTATATGTACAAAAATGCACATAAAATAAAGTAAATTTGCATAAAAATATATATACAAAACACACATTAAATAATGTAAATGCGTACATGAAATAACCTAAATTTGTATAAAACTATATACAAAAATACACAAAAATATTTAAAATTTGTATGAAAAGAAATATACAAAATACACATAAAATTAGGTAAATTTTTATTAAAATACATATACAAAATACACATAAAATAATGTAAATTTGAATGAAAATATATAAACAAATACACTTAAAATAACGTAAATTTGTATAAAATATATATGCAAGATACACATTAAATAATGTGTATAAAAAAATATATACAAAAAAGAAATAGAATAATGTAAAATCCTATCAATATAAATACACAGAATATCAATAAAATAATTTAAATTTGTATGAAAAGAAAGATGCAAAATTCCAATAAAATAGCGCTTTTTTATAAAAATATATATTCCAAAATACATATAAAATATTTAAATTTGTATTGAAATATATATACAAAATGCATATACAGTAAGGTAAATATGTATTGAAAGAGATATTCAAAAATACATATAAAACAAAGCTAATTTGTTTCAAAATATATATACGAATACACATAAAATAACGTAGATTTCTATTGAAATATATATACAAAATACACATGAAATTATGTAAATACGTATAAAAATATATATACAAAATACATATCTAGGTAAATTCGTGTCAAAATATATAAACAAAATATCATGAAAAGAATGTGTATTTGCATGAAAATAAATAATAGATAATAAATTTGTATGAAATATATATGCAAGATACACATTTTTTACGTGTATTTTGTATATATTTTTATAGAAATCAACGTTATTTTATGTGAATTCGTATATATATTTTGAAACAAATTTACATTGTTTTATATGTATTTTGCATATCTATTTCAATACAAATTTACCTTACACTTTGTACATTTTTTATATTTATTTTAATACAAATTTTAATATTTTATGTGTATTTTGGTATATATATTTTTATAAAAAATGCGTTATTTTATGGCTATTTTGCATCTTTATTTTCATACAAATTAACATTATTTAATTAATATTCTGTGTATTTATTTTGATACGATTTTACATTATTCTATTTGTGTTTTGTATATATTTTTTTATACATATTTACATTATTTAATTAGTATTTTGTATATATATTTGAAACAAATTTACGTTATTTAAAGTGTATATGTTTATATATTTTCATTCAAATTTACATTATTTTATGTGTATTTTGTATATGTATTTCAATACAAATTTACCTAATTTTATGTGTATTTTGTATATTTATTTTCATTCAAATTTAAATTATTTTTGTGTATTTTTGTATATAGTTTTATACAAACTTAGGTTATTTTATGAGTATTTTGTATATCTATTTTCATATAAATATATATATATATATATATATATATATATATATATATATATATATATATATATATATATATATATATATATATATATATATATATATATATATATATATATATATTTTTATACGTCTTTACATCATTTCATGTGTATTTTGTATATATATTTCTATAGAAATATATATTTTATGTGTATTCGTATATAGATTTTTAAACAAATTTACGCTTTAATGTGCATTTTTATATTTTTTCAGTACAAATTTACCTTATTGTACGTGCATTTTGTATATTAATTTTAATACAAATTTAATTATTCTATGTGTATTCTTGTATATGTATTTTTCAATAAATATGCTTTATTTTATGGGTATTTTGCATCTGTATTTTCATACAAAACTACATTATTTTATTGATATTCTGTGTATTTATTTTGATACGATTTTACATTATTCTATGTGTATTTTGTATATATTTTTCATTTAATTTAGCTTATTTTATGTGTATTTTGTATATCTATTTATTTTAATACAAAATCAAATATTTTATGTTTTCTCGTATATATATTTTTATAAAAAAAATGCGTTATTTCATGGGTATTTTGCATCTTAATTTTCATACAAATATACATTATTTTATTAATATTTTCTGTATTTATTTTCATACGATTTTACATTATTTTATTTGTGTTTTGTATATATTTTTTTATACATATTTACATTATTTAATGTGTTTTTTGTATATATATTTGATACAAATTTACGTTATTTTAAGTCTATATGTTTATATATTTTCATTCAATTTTACATTATTTTATGTGTATTTTGAATATGTATTTCAATACAAATTTACCTAATTTTATGTTTTTTGTATATTTATTTTCATACAAGTTTAAATTATTTTTTTGTATTTTTGTTTATAGTTTTATACAAATTTAGGTTATTTTATATGTATTTTGTATATATATTTTCATACAAATACACATTCTTTTCATGATATTTTGTTTATTTATTTTGACACGAAGTAACATTACTTAAAATGTATTTTGTATATATATTTTTATACGTATTTACATTATTTCAAGTGTATTTTGTATATATATTTCTATAGAAATCTGCGTTATTTTATGTGTATTCGTATATATATTATGAAACAAATTTACATTGTTTTATGTGTATTTTGCATATTTTTTCAATACAAATTTACCTTATTGTATGTGCATTTTGTATATTAATTTCAATACAAATTTGATTAATCTATGTGTATTTTTGTATATGTATTTTTATAAAAATATGCTTTATTTTAAGGGTATTTTGCATCTTTGTTTTCATACAAATTTACATTATTTTATTGATATTCTGTGTATTTATTTTAATATGATTTTACATTATTCTATGTGTATTTTGTATATATATTTTATATAAAATGTATTTGTTTTCATTTCATACAAATCTACATTATTTTATGTATTTTTTGAACATGTATACACATAAAATATTTAAATTTGTATTGAAATAAATATACAAAATGCACATACAATAAGGTAAACTTGTATTGAAAGAGATATGCAAAAATACATATAAAACAATGTAAATTTGTTTCAAAATATATATACGAATACACATAAAATAACGTAGATTTCTAAAAAAATATATATACAAAATACCCATAAAATATTGTAAATTTGTGTCAAAATATATAAACAAATACACATAAAACTACATAAAATAACGTAAATATGTATCAAATATATATACAAAAAACAAATTAAATAATGTAAATATGTATAAAAAAAATATATACAAAACATAAATAAAATAATGTAAAATCGTATCAAAATAAATACAGAAAATATTAATAAAATAATGTAAATTTGTATGAAAATTAAGATGCAAAATACCCATAAAATAACACATTTTTTATAAAAATATATGTACGAAAAAACACAAAATATTAGATTTTGTATTATAATAAATAGATATATATTCTTTTATTGGTATTTTGTTTCTTTATTTTGTTTCGAATTTACATTATTTTATGTGTATTTTGTTTACATTTTTTTTATACGTATTTACTTAATTTTATGTGTATTTTGTATATATTATATAAATTTGAATATTTATATAAAAAAAAAATAATTAAAATATCAATAAAAGAAAGTGTATTTGTATGAAAGTACATATACAAAATACCCCAAAAATAACGTAAATTTGTATAAAACTATATATAAAAATACACAAACATAAGTTAAATTTGTATGAAAATAAATATACAAAATACACATAAAATTAGGTAAATTTGTAAAGAAATACATATACAAAATACACATAAAATAATGTAAATTTGAATGAAAATATATAAACAAACCCACTTAAATTAACATAAATTTGTATAAAATATATATAAAAAATACTCATTAAATAATGTAAATATGTATAAAAAATATATATACAAAACACAAATAGAATAATGTAAAATCGTTTTAAAATAAATACACAAAATGTAAATAAAATAATGTAAATTTGTATGAAAATAAAGATGCAAAATATCCATAAAATAACGCGTTTTTTATAAATATACAAAATACACATGAATGGATGTAAATATGTATAAAAATATATATACAAAATACACATAAAATAATGTAAATTCACGTCAAAATAAATAAACAAAATGTCGATAAAAGAATGTGTATTTGTATGAAAATAAATATACAAAATACACATAAGATAACATAAATTTGTATAAAACTATATACAAAAATACACAAAAATAATTTAAATTTGTATGAAAATAAATATACAAAATACACATAAAAATAGGTAAATTTGTATTGAAATACATATAAAAAATACACATAAAATACTGTAAATTTGAATGAAAATACATAAACAAATACACTTAAAATAACTTTAAAAAAAAATACACATTAAGTAATGTAAATACGAATAAAAAATATGTACAAAATACACATATAATCATTTAATTCGTATCAAACTAAATAAACAAAATATCAATAAAATAATGTAAATTTGTATGAGAAAACATATACAAATACATATAAAATAACGCTAATTTCTATATAAATATATGTCCAAAAATGAGAGTAAAATAAAGTAACTATGGATAAAAAAATATATATAAAACACACATTAAATAATGTAAATGCGTACATAAAATAACCTAAATTTGTATAAAACTATATACAAAAATACACAAAAATAATTTAAATTTGTATGAAAAGAAATATAGAAAATACACATAAAATTAGGTTAATTTGTATTGAAATACATATACAAAATACACATAAAATAATGTAAATTTTAAAGAAAATATATAAAAAAATACACATATAATAACGTAAATTTGTATGAAATATATATACAAAATACACATTAAATAATGTAAATATGTAAAAAAAAATATATACAAAACACAAATACAATAATGTAAAATCGTATCAAAATTTTCATTCAAATTTACATTATTTATGTGTATTTTGTGTATGTATTTAAATACAAATTTACCTAATTTTATGTGTATTTTGTATATTTATTTTCATTCAAATTTAAAATATTTTTGTGTATTTTTGTATATAGTTTGATACAAATTTAGGTTATTTTATGTGTATTTTGTATATCTATTTTCATACAAACACACATTCTTTTATTGATATTTTGTTTATTTATTTTGACGCGAATTTTATGTGAATTTGTTTTCCTTTCATACAAATTTACATTATTTTATGTGTATTTTGTGCATGTATTTAAATACAAATTTAACTAATTATATGTGTATTTTGTATATCTATTTTCATACAAAATTCATACGAATTTAGATTATTTCTTAGGTATTTTGTATACATATTTTTATACTCATTTACATTATCTGATGTGTGTTTTGTATATATATTTTTATGCAAATTTATTTTATGTTCATTTTTGTACATATATTTTTATAGAAATTTGCGTTATTTTATGTATATAGATTTATATAAATTTACGTTATTTTATGTGCATTTTGTATATTTATATTTATACAAATACACATTCTTTTATTGCTATATTGTTTATTTATATTTATTCGAATTTACATTATTTTATGTGTATTTTGTATACATTTTTTTATACGTATTTACTTAATTTTATGGTTATTTTGTATATGTATTTTTATAGAAATCTACGTTATTTTATGTGTATTCGCATATATATTTTGAAACAAATTTACATTATTTTATATGTATTTTGCATATCTATTTCAATACAAATTTACCTTATTGTATGTGCATTTTGTATAATTATTTTGATACAAATTCAAATATTTTATGTGTATTTTGGTATCAATAATTTTATAAAAAATGCGTTATTATATAGGTATTTTGCATCTTAATTTTCATACAAATTTACATTATTTTATTAATATTCTGTGTATAAATTTTGATACGATTTTACATTATTCTATTTTTGTTTTGTATATATTTTTTTATACATATTTACATTATTTAATGTGTATTTTGTATATATATTTCATACATTTTTACGTTATTATATGTGTATTTGTTTATATATTTTCTTTCAAATTTACATTATTTTATGTGTATTTTGTATATTTATTTCAATAGAAATTAACCTAATTTTATGTGTATTTTGTATATTTCTTTTCATACAAATTTAAATTATTTTTTTGTATTTTTGTATATAGTTTTATACAAATTTAGGTTATTTTATGTACGCATTTACATTATTTAATGTGTGTTTTGTATATATATTTTTATCCAAAGTTAATTTATTTTACGTTCATTTCTGGACATATATTTTTATAGAAATTAGCGTTATTTTATATGTATTTGTATATGTTTTCTCATACAAATTTACATTATTTTATTGCTATTTTGTTTATTTAGTTTGATACGAATTAAATGATTATATGTGTATTTTGTACATATTTTTTATACGTATTTACATTACTTAATGTGTATTTTGTTTATATATTTTTAAACAAATTTACGTTATTATATGTATTTTTATAAATATTTTGATACAAATTTACATTATTTTATGTATTTTGTATATACATTTCAATTCAAATTTAGCTTATTTTATCTGTATTTTGTATATCTATTTTCATACGAATTTAATTACTTCTGTGTATTTTTGTATATAGTTTTATACAAATTTACGTTATTTTATGTGTATTTTGTATATTTATATTTATACAAATACACATTCTTTTATTGGTATTTTGTTTATTTATTTTGATACGAATTTACGTTATTTTATGTGTATTTTGTATACATTTTTTTATACGTATTTACTTCATTTTACGTGTATTTTGTATATATATTTTTATACAAATCTACGTTATTTTATGTGTATTCGTATATATATTTTGAAACAAATTTACATTTACATTTATTTTAATACATATAAAAAAAATTGTGTATTTTTGTATATATATTAAAAAAAATGCGTTATTTTATGGGTATTTTGCTTCTTTATTATACAAATTTACATTATTTTATTAATATTCTGTGTATTTATTTTGATACGATTTTACATTATTCTATTTGAGTTTTGTATATATTTTTTTTATACAAATTTACGTTATTTTAAGTGTATTTGTTTATGTATTTTCATTCAAATTTACAGTATTTTATGTGTATTTTGTATATGTATTTCAATACAAATTTACCTAATTTTATGTGTATTTTGTATATTTATTTTCATACAAATTTAAATTATTTTTGTGTATTTTTGTATATAGTTTTATACAAATTTATGTTATCTTATGTGTATTTTGTATATTTATTTTCATACAAATACACATTCTTTTATTGACATTTGGTTTATTTATTTTGACGGGAATTTACATTATTTAATGTGTATTTTGTATATATATTTTTATACGTATTTACATCCTTTCATGTGTATTTTGTATATTTATAAAAAATGCATTATTTTATGGGTATTTTGCATCTTTATTTTCATACAAATTTACATTATTTTATTTACATTCTGTGTATTTATTTTAATACGATTTTACATTATTCTATTTGTGTTTTGTATATATATTTTTTATACATATTTACATTATTTAATGAGTATTTTTTATATATATTTTATACAAATTTGTGTTAATTTAAGTGTATTTGTTTATATATTTTCATTCAAATTTACATTATTTTATGTGTATTTTTTATATGTATTTTACAAATTTTTTAATTTTATGTGTATTTTTTATATTTATTTACATACAAATTTAACTTATTTTTATGTATTTTTATATATAGTTATTACGAAAATTTGAATAAAAGTATATACAAAAAAACAAAAAAATAAATTTCAATTTGTATGAAAATAGATATACAAAATACACATATAATTAGTTAAATTTGTATTTAAATACATGTACAAAATACACATGAAATAATGTAAATTTGTATGAAATGAAAACAAATTCACATAAAATAACGTACATTTGTATAAAATAGATATACAAAATATACATAGAATAATGTAAAATCGTATCAAAATAAATACACAGAATATCAATAGAAAATGTAGTTTTGTATGAAAATAAAGATGCAAAATTTGTATTGAAAAAATATACAAAATGCACATAAAACAATGTATATTTGTTTTAAAATATATATACGAATACACATAAAGTAACGTATATTTCTATAGAAATATATATACAAAATACACATGAAATGACGTTAATACGTATAAAAATATATATACACAATACACATTAAATAATTTAAATTCGCATCAAAATAAATAAACAAAATATCAATAAAAAAATGTGTATTTGTATAAAAATAGGTATACAAAATACACATAAAATATTGTAAATTTGTATAAAACTCTATTAAAAAAATACACAAAAATAATTTAAATTTGTATAAAAATATAAATACAAAATACACATAAAACTAGTTAAATTTCTATTGAAATACATATACAAAATACACATAAAATAATGTAAATTTGAATGAAAATATGTAAACAAATACACTTAAAATAACGTAAATTTGTATGAAATATATATAGAAAATACACATTAAATAATGTAAATATGTATAAAAAAATATATACAAAACACAAATAGAATAATGTAAAATAGTATCAAAATAAATACACAGAATATTAATAAAATAATGTAAATTTGTATGAAAATAAAGATGCAAAATACCCATAAAACAACGCAATTTTTATGAAAATATATATACCAAAATACACATAAAATATTGAAATATTGAAATAGATATGCAAAATACACATAAAACAATGTAAATTTGTTTCGAAATATATATACCAATACACATAAAATAACGTAGATTTCTATAAAAATATATATACAAAATACACATAAAATGAAGTAAATACGTATAAGAAAATGTATACAAAATACACATCAAATAATGTAAATTCGTATCAATATAACTAAACTAAATACCAATAAAAGAATGTTTACTTGTAAAAATATAAATATACAAAATACACATAAAATAACGTAAAATTGTAAAAAACTATATACAAAAATAAACAAAAACAATTAAATTTGTATGAAAATAGATATACAAAAGACACATAAAATAAGCTAAATTTGAATTTAAATAAATATAGAAAATACATAAAATAATGTAAATTTGTATCAAAACATATATTCAAATACACATATATTAAAATTAATATACAAAATGCGTATATAATAAGGTAAATTTGTATTGAAAAAATATGCAACATACACGTTTACTCATACAAATTTATATTATTTTATTGGTATTTTGTTTATATATTTTGATACGAATTACATGATTATATGTGTATTTTGTACATATTTTTTTTATACGTATTTACATTATTTAATGTGTATTTTGTTTATATATTTTCATACAAATTTACGTTATTATATGTGTATTTGTATAAATATTTTCATACAAATTTACTTTATTTCATGTATTTTGTATATGTATTTCAATTCAAATTTAGCTTATTTTGTGTGCATTTTGTATATATTTTCATACAAATTTAATTACTTCTGTGTATTTTTGTATATAGTTTTATATAAATTTACTTATTTTATGTGTATTTTGTATATTTATATTTATACAAATACACATTGTTTTATTGCTATTTTGTTTATTTATTTTGATACGAATTTACATTATTTTATGTGTATTTTGTATACATTTTTTTATACGTATTTACTTCATTTTATGTGTATTTTGTATATATATTTTTATAGAAATCTACGTTATTATATGCGTATTCGAATATATATTTTGAAACAAATTTACATTGTTTTTTATGTATTTTGCATATATATTTCAATACAAATTTACCTTATTGTATGTGTTTTTTGTATATTTATTTTAATACAAATTTAATTTTTTGATGTGTATTTTGGTATATATATTTTTATAAACAAAAAAAATGCGTTATTTTATAGGTATTTTGCTTCTTTGTTTTCATACAAATTTACATTATTTTATTAATATTCTGTGTATTTATTTTGATACGATTTTACATTATTCTATTTGTGTTTTGTACATATTTATTTATACAAATTTACGTTATTTTAAGTGTATTTGTTTATGTATTTTCATTCAAATTTACATTATTTTATGTGAATTTTGTGTATGTATTTCAATACAAAGTTACCTAATTTTATGTGTATTTTGTATATTTATTTTCATACAAATTTAAAATATTTTTGTGTATTTTTGTATATAGTTTGATACAAATTTAGGTTATTTTATGTGTATTTTGTGTATCTATTTTCATACAAATACACATTCTTTTATTGATATTTTGTTTATTTTTTTTGACGCGAATTTTATGTGAATTTGTTTTCATTTCATACAAATTTACATTATTTTATGTTTATTTTGTACATGTATTTAAATACAAATTTAACTAATTATATGTGTATTTTGTATATCTATTTCCATACAAATTGAAATTTATTTTTTTGTTTTTTTGTATGTATTTTTATTCAAATTTTCGTAATCTCATAAAAATATATATACCAAAATACACATAAAATATTTAAATTTGCATTGAAATAAATATACAAAATGCACATACAATAAGGTAAATTTGTATTGAAAGAGATATGCAAAAATACATATAAAACAATGTAAATTTGTTTCAAAATATATATACGAATACAAATAGAAAAACGTAGATTTCTATAAAAATATATATACAAACTACACTTAAAATTAGGTAAATACGTAAAAAAAAATGTATACAAAATACACATAAAATAATGTAAACTCGAGTTAAAATAAATAAACAAAATACCAATAAAAGAATGTGTATTTGGTTAAATATAAATATACAAAATACACATACAAAATAAACATAAAATAAGGTAGATTTGTAAAAAAAATATATGTACAAAATACACATAAAATAATGTAAATTTATATAAAAATATATATACAAATACACATAAAATACCATGAATTTGTATAAAAATATATATTCAAAATAAATATTAAATAATATAAAAGCGTATAAAAATATATATACAAAGTACATATAAAATAATGTAAATTCGTATCAATATAAATCAACAAAACACCAATAAGATAATATATATTTGAATGAAAATAAATTTACAAAATACACATAACATACTAAAATTTGTATCAAAATATATACAAATATACATAGAAATAATTTGAGTTTGTATGAAAATAGATATACAAAATACACATAAAACTAGGTAAATTTCTTTTGAAATGTATATACAAAACACCCATAAAATATTGTAAATTTGTGTCAAAATATATAAACAAATACACATAAAATAACGTAAATTTGTATGAAAAATATATACAAAATACACATAGAATAATGTCAATTCGTATCAAAATGAATGAGCAGAATATCAATAAAATAATGTAAATTTGTATGAAAATATAAATGCAAAATACCCAAAAAATAAAGCATATGTTTATAAAAATACAGATACAAAAATACACATAGAATAATTAAATTTGTATTAAAATTAATATACAAAATGCGTATATAATAAGGTAAATTTGTATTGAAAAAATTTGCAACATACACGTTTACTCATACAAATTAATATTATTTTATTGGTATTTTGTTTATTTATTTTGATACGAATTACATGATTATATTTGTATATTCTACATATATTTAAACATAAAATAACGTAAATTTGTATGAAAAATATATACAAAATACACATAGAATAATGTCAATTCGTATCAAAATGAATGAGCAGAATATCAATAAAATAATGTAAATTTGTATGAAAATAAAGATGCAAAATAACCAAAAAATAAAGCATATGTTTATAAAAATACAGATACAAAAATACACATCGAATAATTAAATTTGTATTAAAATTAATATACAAAATGCGTATATAATAAGGTAAATTTGTATTGAAAAAATATGCAACATACACGTTTACTCATACAAATTAATATTATTTTATTGGTATTTTGTTTATTTATTTTGATACGAATTACATGATTATATGTGTATTTTGTACATATTTTTAAACATAAAATAACGTAAATTTGTATGAAAAATATATACAAAATACACATAGAATAATGTCAATTCGTATCAAAATGAATGAGCAGAATATCAATAAAATAATATAAATTTGTATGAAAATAAAGATGCAAAATAACCAAAAAATAAAGCATATGTTTATAAAAAATAGATACAAAAATACACATCGAATAATTAAATTTGTGTTAAAATTAATATACAAAATGCGTATATAATAAGGTAAATTTGTATTGAAAAAATATGCAACATACACGTTTACTCATACAAATTTATATTATTTTATTGGTATTTTGTTAATTTATTTTGATACGAATTACATGATTATATGTGTATTTTGTACATATTTTTTTTATACGTATTTACATTATTTAATGTATATTGTGTTTATATATTTTCATACAAATTTACGTTATTATATGTGTATTTGTATAAATATTTTGATACAAATTTACTTTATTTCATGTATTTTGTATATATATTTCAATTCAAATTTAGCTTATTTCGTGTGTATTTTGTATATATTTTCATACAAATTTAATTACTTCTTTGTATTTTTGTATATAGTTTTATATAAATTTACGTTATTTTATGTGTATTTTGTATATTTATATTCATACAAATATACATTCTTTTATTGGTATTTTGTTTATTTATTTTGATACGAATTTACATTATTTTATGTGTATTTTGTATACATTTTTTTATACGTATTTGCTTCATTTTATGTGTATTTTCTATATATATTTTTATAGAAATCTACGTTATTTTATGTGTATTCGTATATATTTTGAAACAAATTTACATTGTTTTATATGTATTTTGTATATCTATTTCAATACAAATTTACCTTATTGTATGTGTTTTTTGTATATTTATCTTAATACAAATTTAATTTTTTGATGTGTATTTTGGTATATATATTTTTATAAATAAAAAAATGCGTTATTTTATGGGTATTTTGCTTCTTTATTTTCATACAAATTTACATTATTTTATTAATATTCTGTGTATTTATTTTGATACGATTTTACATTATTCTATTTGTGTTTTGTACATATTTTTTTATACAAATTTACGTTATTTTAAGTGTATATGTTTATGTATTTTCATTCAAATTTACATTATTTTATGTGTATTTTGTGTATGTATTTCAATACAAATTTACCTAATTTTATGTGTATTTTTTTATATTTATTTTTATACAAATTTAAAATATTTTTGTGTATTTTTGTATATAGTTTGATACAAATTTAGGTTATTTTATGTGTATTTTGTATATCTATTTTCATACAAATACACATTCTTTTACTGACATTTTGTTTATTTATTTTGACGCGAATTTACATTATTTAATGTGTATTTTGTATATATATTTTTATACCTATTTACATAATTTCATGTGTATTTTGTATAGCTTTAAACAAATTTATATTATTTAATGTGTATTTTGTATATATATATTTATACAAATACACATTCTTTTATTGGTATTTTGTTTATTTATTTTGTTACTAATTTACATTATTTTATGTGTATTTTGTATACATTTTTTATACGTATTTACTTAATTTTATGTGTATTTTGTATATATATTTTTATAGAAATCTACCTTATTTCATGTGTATTCGTATATATTTTTTGAAACAAATTTACATTGTTTATATGTATTTTGCATATCTATTTTTGTGTATTCTGTATTTATTTTTCTTATACATAGAATAATGTAAAATCGTATCAAAATAAGTACACAGAATATCAATAAAATAATTTAAATTTGTATGAAAATAAAGATGCAAAATACCCATAAGATAAAGCATTTTTTTTTTAAATACATATACAAAAATACACATAGAATAATTAAATTTGTATTAAAATTAATATACAAAATGCACACATACAATAAGGTAAATTTGTATTAATAAAAAAAGCGCAAAATACAAATAAAACAGTGTAAATTTGTTTCAAAATATATATACGAATACACATAAAATAACGTAGATTTCTATAGAAATATATATACAAAATATACAGGAAATTATGTAAATACGTATAAAATATATATATATATATATATATATATATATATATATATATATATATATATATATATATATATATATATATATATATATATATATATATATATATATATATATATATATATATATATATATATAAATTACATATTAAGTAATGTAAATTCGTGACAAAATAAATAAACAAAATATCATGAAAAGAATGTGTATTTGTATGAAAATAAATAATAGGTAATAAATTTGTATGTAATATATATGCAAGATACATTTAAATAATGTAATTATGTATAAAAAAAATATATACAAAAAACAAATAGAATAATGTAAAATCGTATCAAAATAAATACACCGAATATTAATAAAATAATGCAAATTTGTATGAAAATAAATATGGAAAATTCCCATCAAATAGCGCATTTCTTATAAAAATATATATACCAAAATACACATAAAATATTTAAATTTGTATTGAAATAAATATACAAAATGCACATAAAATAAGGTAAACTTCTATTGAAAGAGATATGCAAAAATACATATAAAACAATGTAAATTTGTTTCAAAATATATATACGAATACACATAAAATAACGTAGATTTCTATAAAAATATATATACAAAATACACATAAAATTAAGTAAATACGTATAAAAAAAATGTAAACAAAATACACATAAAATAATGTAAACTCGAAACAAAATAAATAAACAAAATACCAATAAAAGAATGTATATCTATTTATTTTAATACAAAATCTAATATTTTGTAATTTTTGTATATATATTTTTATAAAAAATGTGTTATTTTATGGGTATTTTGCATCTTAATTTTCATACAAATTTATATTATTTTATTAATATTTTCTGTATTTATTTTGATACGATTTTACATTATTTTATTTATGTTTTGTATATATTTTTTATACATATTTACATTATTTAATGTGTTTTTTGTATATATATTTGATACATATTTACGTTATTTTAAGTTATTTTATGTGTATTTGTTTATATATTTTGACACAAATTTACAATATTTTATGGGTATTTTGTATATATATTTCAAAAGAAATTTACCTAGTTTTATATGTATTTTGAATATCTATTTTCACACAAACTCAAATTATTTTTATGTATTTTTGTATGTATTTCAATACAAATTTTAGTTATGTTATGTGTATTTTGTAAATCTATTTTCATTCAAATATATATTATTTTATTGGTATTTTGTTGATTTATATTGATACGAATTTACATTATTTTATATGTACTTTGTATATATATTTTTATACGCATTTACATTATTTAATATTTATTTTGAATATATAAGTTTATACAAATTCATGGTATTTTATGTGTATTTGTATATATATTTTCATATAAATTTACATTATTTCATGTGTATTTTGTACATATATTTCATTACAAATATACCTTATTTTACGTTCATTTTGTATGTGTATTTTGTACATTTATATTTATACAAATACACATTCTTTTATTGGTATTTTGTTTATTTATTTTGTTTCGAGTTTACATTATTTTATGTGTATTTTGTTTACATTTTTTTATACGTATTTACTTAATTTTATGTGTATTTTGTATATATATTTTTATAGAAATCTACGTTATTTTATGTGTATTCGTTGAAAAAAATTTACATTGTTTTATATGTATTTTTGCATATCTCTTTCAATACAAGTTTACCTTATTGTATGTGCATTTTGTATATTTATTTCAATACAAATTTAAATATTTTATGTGTATACATGTACAAAAAATACATAAAATAATGTAGATTTGTATGAAATGAAAACAAATACATTTTATATAAAATATATATACAAAATACACATAGAATAATGTAAAATCATATTAAAATAAATACACAGAATATCAATAAAATAATGTAAATTTGTATGAAAATAAAGATGCAAAATACCCATAAAATAAAGCATATTTTATAAAATACATATACAAAATACACATAGATTAATCAAATTTGTATTAAAATTAATATACAAAATGCACATACAATAAGGTAAATTTGTATTGAAAAAATATGCAAAATACACATAAAACAATGTAAATTTGTTTCAAAATATATATACGAATACACATAAAATAACGCAGATTTCTATAGAAATATATATACAAAATACACTTGAAATAATGTAAATACGTATAAAAATATATATATAAAATACACATTAAATAATGTTAATTCGTGTCAAAATAAATAAACAAAATATCATGAAAAGAATGTGTATTTGTATGAAAATAGATATACAAAATACACATAAAATATCCTAAATTTGTATAAAACTATAAACAAAAATACTCAAAAATAATTTAAACTTGTATGAAAATAAATATACAAAAAACATATAAAAATAGGTAAATTTGTATTGAAATACATATACAAAATACACATAAAATAATGTAAATTTGAATGAAAATATATAAACATATAGACTTAAAATAACGTAAATTTGTATCAAATATATATACAAAAAAAACATTAAATAATGTAAATATGTATAAAAAAATATATACAAAACACAAATAAAATAATGTAAAATCGTATGAAAATAAATAAAGAAAATATTAATAAAATAATGTATATTTGTATGAAAATTAAGATGCAAAATACCCATAAAATAACGCATTTTTTATAAAAATATATATACGAAAAAACATAAAATATTTGATTTTGTATTAAAATAAATAGATATACAAAATACACATAAAATAAGATGAATTTGAATTGAAATATATATACAAAATACATAAAATAATGTAAATTTGTATGAAAATACCTATACAAATACACATATAATAACGTAAATTTGTATAAAAAAAAATACACATTAAATAATGTAAATACGTATAAAAAAGATGTAAAAAATACACAAATAATCATGTAATTCGTATCAAAATAAATAGACAAAATACCAATAAAATAATGTAAATTTCTATGAGAAAACATATACAAAATACACATAAATAACGCATATATCAATAAAAATATATATAATATAATATATTTTTATATATATTTAAAATATTTAATGTATATTTTGTATATATATATTTTATCCAAATTTACATGATTTTATATGTATTTGTTTATATATTTTCATACAAATTTACATTATTTTATGTGATTTTTGTATATGTATTTCAATACAAATTTGCCTAATTTTATGTGTATTTTGCATATACAAAATATACAAAATGCACATAAAACAATGTATATTTGTTTCAAAATATATATACGAATACACATAAAATAACGTATATTTCTATAGAAATATATATACAAAATACACATGAAATGACGTAAATACGTATAAAAATATATATACACAATACACATTAAGTAATGTAAATTCGCATCAAAATAAATAAACAAAATATCAATAAAAGAATGTGTATTTGTATGAAAATAGATATTCAAAATACACATAAAATATTGTAAATTTGTATAAAACTCTATTAAAAAATTACACAAAAATAATTTAAATTTGTATAAAAATATATATTTATTTTGATACGAATTACATGATTATATGTGTATTTTGTACATATTTTTTTATACGTATTTACATTATTTAATGTGTATTTTGTTTATATATTTTCATACAAATTTACGTTATTATATGTGTATTTGTATAAATCTTTTGATACAAATTTACTTTATTTCATGTATTTTGTATATATATTTCAATTCAAATTTAGCTTATTTTGTGTGTATTTTGTATATATTTTCATACAAATTTAATTGCTTCTGTGTATTTTTGTATATAGTTTTATATAAATTTACGTTATTTTATGTGTATTTTGTATATTTATTTTTATACAAATACACATTCTTTTATTGCTATTTTGTTTATTTATTTTGATACAAATTTACATTATTTTATGTGTATTTTGTATACATTTTTTATACGTATTTACTTCATTTTATATGTATTTTGTATATATATTTTTATAGAAATCTACGTTATTATATGTGTATTCGTATATATATTTTGAAACAAATTTACATTGTTTTATATGTATTTTGCATATCTATTTCAATACAAATTTACCTTATTGTATGTGTATTTTGTATATTTATTTTAATACAAATAAATTTTTTTGTGTATTTTTGTATATATATTTATAAAAAAAATGCGCTATTTTATGGGTATTTTGCTTCTTTATTTTCATACAAATTTACATTATTTTATTAATATTCTGTGTATTTATTTTGATACGATTTTACATTATTCTATTTGTGTTTTGTATATATTTTTTTATACAAATTTACGTTATTTTAAGTGTATTTGTTTATGTATTTTCATTCAAATTTACAGTATTTTATGTATATTTTGTATATGTATTTCAATACAAATTTACCTAATTTTATGTGTATTTTGTATATTTATTTTCATACAAATTTAAATTATTTTTGTGTATTTTTATATATAGTTTTATACAAATTTATGTTATCTTATGTGTATTTTGTATATTTATTTTCATACAAATACACATTCTTTTATTGACATTTTGTTTATTTATTTGACGCGAATTTACATTATTTAATGTGTATTTTGTTTATATATTTTTATACGTATTTACATCCTTTCATGTGTATTTTGTATATTTATAAAAAATGCGTTATTTTATGAGTATTTTGCATCTTTATTTTCATACAAATTTACATTATTTTTGTTTTTTTTTTTTTTACATTATCCTGATGGTATTTTGTGTATTTATTTTAATACGATTTTACATTATTCTATTTGTGTTTTGTATATATATTTTTTATACATATTTACATTATTTAATGAGTATTTTCTATATATATTTTATACAAATTTATGTTGATTTAAGTGTATTTGTTTATATATTTTCATTCAAATTTACATTATTTTATGTGTATTTTGTATATGTATTTCTTTACAAATTTACCTAATTTTATGTGTATTTTGTATATTTATTATCAAACAAATTTAACTTATGTTTGTGTATTTTTATATATAAAATAATATAAATTTGTATGAGTAAACGTGTATAAATATAAATGTACAAAATACACATACAAAATAAACATAAAATAAGGTAAATTTGTAATAAAATATATGTACAAAATACACATAAAATAATGTAAATTTATATGAAAATATATATACAAATACACATAAAATACCATGAATTTGTATAAAATTATATACTCAAAATAAATATTAAATAAAGTAAATGCGTATAAAAATATATATACAAAGTACATATAAAATAATGTAAATTCGTATCAATATAAATCAACAAAATACCAATAAAATAATTTATATTTGAATGAAAATAGATTTACAAAATACACATAACCTAAAATATGTACTGAAATATATACAAAAATACATAAAAATAATTTGAGTTTGAATGAAAATAGATATTCAAAATACACATAAAACTAGGTAAATTTCTTTGAAATATATATACAAAATACCCATAAAATATTGTAAATTTGTGTCAAAATATATAAAAAAATACACATAAAATAACGTAATGTCAAATCGTATTAAAATGAATGAGCAGAATATCAATAAAATAACGTAAATTTGTATGAAAATAAAGATGCAAAATAACCATAAAATAAAGCATATTTTTAGAAAAAATACATATAGAAAAATACACATAGAATAATTAAATTTGTATTAAAATTAATATGCAAAATGCATATACAATAAATTTAAATTTGATTATATTAAATGAAATAAATATACAAAATAAACATAAAATAAGGTAAATTTGTAATAAAATATGTGTAAGAATACACATAAAATAATATAAATTTGTATGAAAATATATATACAAATACACATAAAATAACATGAATTTGTATAAAATTTGTTTCAAAATATACGAATACACACAATAAAATAACGTAAATTTTTATGAAAATGTATATATAAAATACACATAAAATAATTTAAATACGTAGAAAAATATATATACAAAATACACATAAAATAATGTAAATTCGTAAAAAAATAAATACACAAAATTCCAATAAAAGAATGTATATTTGTAGGAAAATATATATACAAAAACAAATAAAATAACTAGAAAAAATATATACAAAAATACACAAAAATAATTTAAATTTGTTTGAAAATAGATATGCAAAATACACATAAAGTTAGGCAAATTTGTATTGAAATACATATACAAAACTCACATGAAATAAAGTAACTTTGTATTAAAATATATAAACAAATACATACAAAATAACGTAAATTGGGATAAAATATATATACAAAATATACATTAAATATTTTAAATATGTATAAAAATATATTATATTATATATATTTTTATTGATATTTGCGTTATTTATGTGTATTTTGTATATGTTTTCTCATAGAAATTTAAATTATTTTATTGGTATTTCGTCTATTTATTTTGATACGAATTACATGATTATTTGTGTATTTTGTACATTTTTTTATACGTATTTACATTATTTAATGTGTATTTTGTTTATATATTTTTATACAAATTTACGTTATTATATGTGTATTTGTATAAGTATTTTGATACAAATTTAAATTATTTTATGTATTTTGTATATATATTTGAAATCAAATTTAGCTTATTTTATGTGTATTTTGTATATCTATTTATTTTAATACAAAATCAAATATTTTATGTTTTTTCGTATATATATTTTTATAAAAAATGCGTTATTTTATGGGTATTTTGCATCTTAATTTTCATACAAATTTACATTATTTTATTTATATTTTCTGTATTTATTTTGATACGATTTTACATTATTTTATTTGTGTTTTGTATATATTTTTTTATACATATTTACATTATTTAATGTTTTTTTTGTATATATATTTGATACAAATTTACGTTATTTTAAGTCTATATGTTTATATATTTTCATTCAAATGTACATTATTTTATGTGTATTTTGTATATGTATTTCAATACAAATTTACCTATTTTTATATGTTTTTTGTATATTTATTTTCATACAAGTTTAAATTATTTTTGTGTATTTTTGTATATAGTTTTATACAAATTTAGGTTATTTTATGTGTATTTTGTATATCTATTTTCATACAAATACACATTCTTTTCATGATATTTTGTTTATTTATTTTGACACGAATTAACATTATTTAATGTGTATTTTGTATATATATTTTATACGTATTTACATTATTTCAAGTGTATTTTGTATATATATTTCTATAGAAATCTGCGTTATTTTATGTGTATTCGTATATATATTTTGAAACAAATTTACATTGTTTTATGTGTATTTTGCATATTTTTTCAATACAAATTTACCTTATTGTATGTGCATTTTGTATATTAATTTTAATACAAATTTGATTAATCTATGTGTATTTTTGTATATGTATTTTTATAAAAATATGCTTTATTTTATGGGTATTTTGCATCTTTATTTTCATACAAATTTACATTATTTTATTGATATTCTGTGTATTTATTTTGATATGATTTTACATTATTCTATGTGTATTTTGTATATATATTTTATATAAAATGTATTTGTTTTCATTTCATACAAATCTACATTATTTTATGTGATTTTTGTACATGTATTTAAATACAAATCTAATTAGTTATATGTGTATTTTGTATATCTATGTAGTATGTATATTTTCATAGAAATTTACTCTATTTTATGAGTATTCGTATATATATTTTGATACAAATTTATATTATTAATGTGTATTTTGCATATCTATTTCAATACAAATTTACTTTATTGTACGTGCATTTTGTATATTTATTTTAATACAAATTTAATTATTTTATATGTGTTTTTGTATATATATTTTTATGCAAATATGCGTTATTATATGGATATTTTGCATCTTTATTTTCATACAAATTTACATTATTTTATGGATATTCTCTTAATTTATTTTGATACGATTTAACATTATTCTATGTGTTTTTTGTATATATTTTTTTATACATATTTACATTATTTAATGTTCATTTTGTATATATATTTAACCAAATATACATTATTTTATGTGTATTTTTTATATATTTTCATACATATTTACATTGTTTTATGTTTTTTGTATATATATTTTTCTACGTATTTAAATTATTTTGTGTGTATTTTGTATATACATTTTCATAAAAAAATTACGTTATTTTATTGTGTGTATAAGTACATATTTTGATACAAATTTTATACAAATTCATGTTATTTAATGTGTATTTGTATATATATTTTCATATAAATTTATATTATTTTATGTGTATTTTTTCATATATTTCATTATAAATTTACCTTATTTTATGTTTATTTTGTATATTTATTTCATTCAATTTTAAATTATTTTATGTGTATATTTGTATTTGTATTTAGGTTATTTTATGTGTATTTTGTATATATATTTTCATCCAAAATTACATTATTATATTGGTATTTTCTTAATTTAACTCGATACGAATTTAGATTATTTCATAGGTATTTTGTATACATATTTTTATACTCATTTACATTATCTAATGTGTGTTTTGTATATATATTTTTATGCAAATTTATTTTATGTTCATTTTTGTACATATATTTTTATAGAAATTTGCGTTATTTTATGTATATAGTTTTATATAAATTTACGTTATTTTATGTGCATTTTGTATATTTATATTTATACAAATACACATTCTTTTATTGCTATATTGTTTATTTATATTTATACGAATTTACATTATTTTATGTGTATTTTGTATACATTTTTTTATACGTATTTACTTAATTTTATGTGTATTTTGTATATGTATTTTTTTAGAAATCTACGTTATTTTATGAGTATTCGCATATATATTTTGAAACAAATTTACATTATTTTAGATGTATTTTGCATATCTATTTCAATACAAATTTACCTTATTGTATGTGCATTTTGTATATTTATTTTGATACAAATTCAAATATTTTATGTGTATTTTGGTATCAATAATTTTTTAAAAAATGCGTTGTTTTATAGGTATTTTGCATCTTAATTTTCATACAAATTTACATTATTTTATTATTATTCTTATTTTAAGTTTATTTTTATATCTATTTTCATTCAAATTCAAATCATTTCAAGTGTATATATTTATTTGTATTTACGTTATTTTATGTGTATTTTCTATATATATTTTCATTCAAAATTACATTATTTTATCGGTATTTTGTTCATTTATTTCGATACGAATTTAGATTATTTCATGTGTATTTTCTATACATATACATATAGAGTAAATTTCTATGAAAATATATATTCAAAATACATATAAAATTATGCAAATAAGTATAAAAATATATATATCAATACACCTAAAAAAAAAGAAAATTCGTATCAAAATAAATAAATAAAATTCCGATAAAAGAACGTATATTTGTCGGAAAATAAATATACAAAATACACATAAAATTACGAAAATTTGAATAAAAATATATACAAAAATACACAAAATTCATTTCAATTTGTATGAAAAGAGATATACAAAATACACATATAATTAGTTAAATTTGTATTTAAATACATGTACAAAATTCACATAAAATAAAGTAAATTTGTATTAAATGAAAACAAATTCACATAAAATAACGTACATTGGTATAAAATAGATATACAAAATATGCATAGAATAATGTAAAATCGTATCAAAATAAATACACAGAATATCAATAAAATAATGTAATTTTGTATGAAAATAAAGATGCAAAATACCCATAAAATAAAGCATATTTTTATAAAAATACATATACAAAAATACACATAGAATATCTAAATTTGTATTAAAATTAATATACAAAATGCACGTACAATAGGTAAATTTGTATTGAAAAAATATGTAAAATGCACATAAAACAATGTATATTTGTTTCAAAATATATATACGAATACATATAAAATAACATATATTTCTATAGAAATATATATACAAAATACACATGAAAAGACGTAAATACGTATAAAAATATATATACACAATACACATTAAATTATGTAAATTCGCATCAAAATAAATAAACAAAATATCAATAAAAGAATGTGTATTTGTATGAAAAAAGATATACAAAATACACATAAAATATTGTAAATTTGAATAAAACTCTATTCAAAAATACACAAAAAATAATTTAAATTTGTATAAAATATGTATACAAAATACACATGAAATTAGGTAAATTTCTATTGAAATACATATACAAAATACACATAAAATAATATAAATTTGAATAAAAATATATAAACAAATACACTTAAAATAACGAAAATTTGTATGAAATATATATAGAAAATACACATTAAATAATGTAAATATGTATAAAAAAATATATACAAAACTCAAATAGAATAATGTAAAATAGTATCAAAATAAATACACAGAATATTAATAAAATAATGTAAATTTGTATGAAAATAAAGATGCAAAATACCCATAAAACAACGCATTTTTTATGAAAATATATATACCAAAATGCACATAAAATATTTAAATTTGTATTACAATAAATATACAAAATGCACATACAATAAGGTAAATTTGTATTGAAATAGATATGCAAAATACATATAAAACAATGTAAATTTGTTTCAAAATATACATGCGAATACACATAAAATAACGTAGATTTCTATAAAATATATATACAAAATACACATAAAATGATGTAAATACGTATAAGAAAATGTATACAAAATACACATAAAATAATGTAAATTCGTATCAAAATAAATAAACTAAATGCCAATAAAAGAATGTTTATTTGTATAAATATAAATATACAAAATACACATAAATTAACGTAAAATTGTATAAAACTTAATACAAAAATAAACAAAAATAATTAAATTTGTATGAAAATAGATATACAAAAGACACGTAAAATAAGCTAAATTTGAATTGAAATAAATATAGAAAATACATAAAATAGTGTAAATTTGTATCAAAATATATATTCAAATACACATATAATAACGTAAATTTGTATAAAAGTATATAAACAAAATACACATTAAATAATGTAAATACGTATAAAAGATATGTACGTAATGTAAAAAATTATAAAATTAAAGATGGAAAATATCCATAAAATATCTCATATTTAAAAAAAATATATACAAAAATACACATAAAATAATTAAATTTGTATTAAAATAAATATACAAAATACACATACAATAAGGTAGATTTTTATTGAAATAGATATGTAAAAAACACAAAATAATGAAAATTTTTATCAAAATATATACGAATACACACAATAAAATTACGCAAATTTTTATGAAAATATATATACAAAATACACATAAAATAATGTAAATACATAGAAAAATATATATAAAAAATGCACATAAAATAATGTAAATTCGTATCAAAATAAATAAACAAAATTTCCTCTAAAAGAATGTATATGTGTAGGAAAATATATATACAAAATACAAATAAAAAAAAAATTGTGTAAAAACAATACAAAAGTACACAAAAATAATTTAAATTTGTTTGAAAATAGATATGCAAAATTCAAATGAAATTAGGCAAAATTTCATTGAAATACATATACAAGATACACATAAAATAATGTAAATTTGTATGAAAATATATAAACAAATACACATAAGATAACGTAAATTTCCATAAAATATATGTACAAAATATACATTAAATAATGTAAATATGTCTAAAAATATATATACAAAATACACAGAATAACGTAAAATCGTATCAAAATAAATAAACAGACAATCAATAAAATAATGTAAATTTGTATGAAAATAAAGATGCAAAATACCCATTTAATAACGCATATTTTTAAAAATATATATACAAAAATACACATAAAATAGTCAAATTTGCATCAAAATAAATATACAAAAGGCACATACAATAAAGAAAATTTGTATTGAAATAGATATGCGAAATACACATAAATAATGTAAATTTGTATCAAAATATATATACGAATACACATAAAGTAGAATAAATTTCTATGAAAATATATATTCAAAATACATATAAAATTATGTAAAAAAGTATAAAAATATTTATATCAAATACATCTAAAATAATGAAAATTCGTATCAAAATAAATAAACAAAATTCCGATAAAAGAACGTATATTTGTTGGAAAATAAATATACAAAAGTCACATAAAATTACGAAAATTTGAATAAAATATATACTAAAATACACAAAATTATTTTCAATTTGTATGAAAATAGATATACATAATACACATATAATTAGTTAAATTTGTATTTAAATACATGTACAAAATACACATAAAATAATGTAAATTTGTATGAAATGAAAACAAATTCACATAAAATTACGTTCATTTGTATGAAATATATATACAAAATATACATAGAATAATGTAAAATCGTATCAAAATAAATACACAGAATATCAATAAAATAAGGTAAATTTGAATGAAAATAAAGATGTAAAATACCCATAAAATAAAGCATTTTTTTTATGAAAATACATATACAAAAATACACATAGAATAATTAAATTTGTATTAAAATTAATATACAAAATGCACGTACAATAAGGTAAATTTATATTGAAAAAATATGCAAAATGGACATAAAACAATGTATATTTGTTTCAAAATATTTATACGAATACACATAAAATAACATATATTTCTATAGAAATATATATACAAAATACACATGAAATGACGTAAATACGTATAAAAATATATATACACAATACACATTAAATAATGTGAATTCGCGTCAAAATAAATGAACAAAATATCAATAAAAAATGTGTATTTGTATGAAAATAGATATACAAAATACACATAAAATATTTTAAATTTATATAAAACTCTTTTTATTAAAATATATATACCAAAATAATAAAATCTTTAAATTTGTATTACAATAAATATACAAAATGCACATACAATAATGTAGATTTATATGGAAATAGATATGCTAAATACATATAAAACAATGTAAATTTGCTTCAAAATATACATACCAATACACATAAAATAACGTAGATTACTATAAAAATATATATACAAAATACACATTAAAGAAGTAAATACGTATAAGAAAATGTATACAAAGTACACATAAAATAATTAGATTTGTGTTAAAATAAATATACAAAATGCACATACTGTGTATTTTGTATATCTTTTTTCGTACAAATACACATTCTTTTCATGATATTTTGTTTATTTATTTTGACACGAATTAACATTATTTAATGTGTATTTTGTATATATATTTTTATACGTATTTACATTATTTCAAGTGTATTTTGTATATATATTTCTATAGAAATCTGCGTTATTTTATGTGTATTCGTATACATATTTTGAAAGAAATTTACATTGTTTTATGTGTATTTTGCATATTTTTTTAATACAAATTTACATGTGCATTTTGTATATTAATTTTAATACAAATTTGATTAATCTATGTGTATTTTTGTATATGTATTTTTATAAAAATATGCTTTATTTTATGGGTATTTTGCATCTTTATTTTCATACAAATTTACATTATTATATTGATATTCTGTGTATTTATTTTGATATGATTTTACATTATTCTATGTGTATTTTGTATATATATTTTATATAAAATGTATTTGTTTTCATTTCATACAAATCTACATTATTTTATGTGTTTTTTGTACATGTATTTAAATACAAATTTAACTAATTATATGTGTATTTTGTATATCTTTTTTGTATGTATATTTTCATAGAAATTTACTCTATTTTATGAGTATTCGTATATATATTTTGATACAAATTTACATTATTAATGTGTATTTTGCATATCTATTTCAATACAAATTTACTTTATTGTACGTGCATTTTGTATATTTATTTTATTACAAATTTAATTATTTTATAAGTATTTTTGTATATATATTTTTATGCAAATATGCGTTATTATATGGATATTTTGCATCTTTATTTTATTAACAAATTTACATTATTTTATTGATATTCTCTTTATTTATTTTGATACGATTTAACAATATTCTATGTGTTTTTTGTATAATTTTTTTCATATATATATTTACATTATTTAATATTAATTTTGTATATATTTTTTATCCAAATTTACATTATTTTATGTGTATTTCTTTGTATTTTCATACATATTTACACTACTTTATGTTTTTTTTTTGTATATATATTTTTCTACGTTTTTAAATTATTTTATGTAATGAAATATATGTACAAAATACACATAAAATAATGTAAATTTATATGAAAATATATATACAAATACACATAAAATACCATGAATTTGTATAAAATTATATATTCAAAATATATATTAAATAGTGTAAATGCGTATAAAAATATATATAAAAAGTACATATAAAATAATGTAAATTCGTATCAATATAAATCAACAAAATACCAATAAAATAATATATATTTGAATGAAAATAGATTTACAAAATACACATAACATAACTAAAAATTGTATTGAAATATATACAAAAATACATAAAAATAATTTGAGTTTGTATGAAAATAGATATTCAAAATACACATAAAACTAGGTAAATTTCTTTTGAAATATACATACAAAATACCCATAAAATATTGTAAATTTGTGTCAAAATATATAAACAAATACACATAAAATAACGTAAATTTGTATGAAAAATATTTACAAAATACACATAGAATAATGTCAAATCGTATCAAAATGAATGAGCAGAATATCAATAAAATAACGTAAATTTGTATGAAAATAAAGATGCAAAATACCCATAAAATAAAGCATATTTTTTTAAAAATACATATACAAAAATACACATAGAATAATTAAATTTGTATTAAAATCAATATACAAAATGCATATACAATAAGGTAAATTTGTATTGAAAAAATATGCAAAATACACAAAGTGTAAATTTGTTTAAAAATCTATATACGAATACACATAATATAACGTAGATTTCTATAGAAATATATATACAAAATACACATGAAATGATGTAAATACGTATAAATATATATATATACAAAATACACATTAAATAATTTAAATTCTCGTCAAAATAAATAAACAAAATATCAATAAGAGAATGTGTATTTGTATGAAAATAGATATACAAAATACTCATAAAATAACCTAAGTTTGTATAAAACTATATACAAAAATACACAAAAATAATTTAAATTTGTATGAAAATAAATATACAAAATACACATAAAATTAGGTAAATTTGTATTGAAATACATATACAAAATACACATAAAATAATGGAAGTTTGAATGAAAATATATAAACATATACACTTAAAATAACGTAAATTTGTATCAAATATATATACAAAATACTAATTAAATAATGTAAGTATGCATAAAAAAATATATACAAAACACAAATAGAATAATGTAAAATCGTATCAAAATAAATACACAGAATATTAATAAAATAATGTAAATTTGTTTGAAAATAAAGATGCAAAATAGCCATAAAATAACGCTTTTTTTTATAAAAATATATATACCAAAATACACATAAGATATTATAATTTGTATTGAAATAAATATAAAAAATGCACATACTGTAAGGTAAATTTGTATTGAAATAGATATGCAAAATACATATAAAACAATGTAAATTTGTTTCAAAATATATATACGAATACACATAAAATAATGTTGATTTCTATAAAAATATATACAAAATACACATAAAATGAAGTAAATACATATAAAAAAATGAATACAAAATACACATAAAAATCGTATCAAAATAAATAAACAAAATACCAGTAAAAGAAAGTGTTTTTGTATAAATATAAATATACAAAATACACATAAAATATCGTAAATTTGTATAAAACTATATACAAAAATACACAGAAGTTATTAAATTTGTATGAAAATATATATACAAAATACAGCTAAAATAAGCTAAATTTGAATTGAAATGTACATACAAAATACATAAAATAATGTAAATCTGTATCAAAATATTTATACAAATACATATAATAACGTAGATTTGTTTAAAAATATATAAACAAAATACACATTAAGTAATGTAAATACGTATAAAAAATATGTACAAAATACACATATAATCATGTACTTCGTATCAAAATAAATAAACAAAATAGCAATAAAATAATGTAAATTTGTATGAGAAAAAATATACAAATAACGCAAATTTCTATAAAAATATATATACAAAAATGCACATAAAATAAAGTAAATTAGCATAAAAATATATATACAAAACACACACTAAATAATGTAAATGCGTACATAAAATAACCTAAATTTGTATAAAACTATATACAAAAATACACAAAAATAATTTAAATTTGTTTGAAAAGAAATATACAAAATACACATAAAATTAGGTAAATTTTTATGGAAATACATATACAAAATACACATCAAATAATGTAAATTTGAATGAAAATATATAAACAAATACACTTAAAATAACGTAAATTTGTATAAAATATATATGCAAGATACACATTAAATAATGTAAATGTGTATAAAAAAAATATATTCAAAAAACAAATAGAATAATGTAAAATCGTATCAAAATAAATACACAGAATATCAATAAAATAATGTAAATTTGTATGAAAATAAAGATGCAAAATTCCCAAAAATTATCGCATTTTTTATAAAAATATATATACCAAAATACACATAAAATATTTAAATTTGTATTGAAATAAATACACAAAATGCATATACAGTAAGGTAAATTTGTATTGAAAGAGATATTCAAAAATACATATAAAACAATGTAAATTTGTTTCAAAATATATATACGAATACACATAAAAGAAAGTAGATTTCTATAGAAATATATATACAAAATACATATGAAATTATGTAAATACGTATAAAAATATATATACAAAATACATATCAAATAATGTAAATTCGTGTCAAAACAAATAAACAAAATATCATGAAAAGAATGTGTATTTGTATGAAAATAGATAATAGATAATAAATTTGTATAAAATATATATGCAAGATACACATTAAATAATGTAAATATGTATAAAAAGTATATACAAAAAACAAATAGAATAATGTAAAATCGTATCAAAATAAATACACCGAATATTAATAAAATAATGTAAATTTGTATGAAAATAAAGATGCAAAATTCCCATAAAATAGCGCATTTCTTATAAAAATATATATACCAAAATACACATAATATATTTAAATTTGTATTGAAATAAATATACAAAATGCACATACAATAAGGTAAATTTGTATTGAAAGAGATATGCAAAAATACATATAAAACAATGTAAATTTGTTTCAAAATACATATACGAATATAAATAAAAAAACGTAGATTTCTATAAAAATATATATACAAAATACACATAAAATTAAGTAAATACGTATAAAAAAATGTATACAAAATACACATAAAATAATGTAATTTCGAATTAAAATAAATGTAAATTTGAATGAAAATATAAAAACAAATACACTTAAAATAACGTAAATTTGTATAAAATATATATGCAAGATACACATTAAATAATGTAAATGTGTATAAAAAAATATATACAAAAACAAATAGAATAATGTAAAATTGTATCAAAATAAATACACAGAATATCAATAAAATAATGTAAATTTGTATGAAAATAAAGATGCAAAATTCCCAAAAATTATCGCATTTTTTATAAAAAATATATATACCAAAATACACATAAAATATTTAAATTTGTATTGAAATAAATATACAAAATGCATATACAGTAAGGTAAATTTGTATTAAAAGAGATATTCAAAAATACATATAAAGCAATGTAAATTTGTTTCAAAATATATATACGAATACACTTAAAATAAAGTAGATTTCTATAGAAATATATATACAAAATACATATGAAATTATGTAAATACGTATAAAAATATATATACAAAATACATATCAAATAATGTAAATTCGTGTCAAAATAAATAAACAAAATATCATGTGAAGAATGTGTATTTGTATAAAAATAGATAATAGATAATAAATTTGTATAAAATATATATGCAAGATACTCATTAAATAATGTAAATATGTATAAAAAAAGTATATACAAAAAACAAATAGAATAATGTAAATTCGTATCAAAATAAATACACCGTATATTAATAAAATAATGTAAATTTGTATGAAAATAAAGATGCAAAATTCCCATAAAATAGCGCATTTCTTATAAAAATATATATACCAAAATACACATAAAATATTTAAATTTGTATTGAAATAAATATACAAAATGCACATACAATAAGGTAAATTTGTATTGAAAGAGATATGCAACAATACATATAAAACAATGTAAATTTGTTTTAAAATATATATACGAAAACAAATAAAAAAACGTAGATTTCTATAAAAATATATATACAAAATACACATAAAATTAAGTAAATACGTATAAAAAAATGTATACAAAATACACATAAAATAATGTAAATTCGATTTAAATTAAATAAACAAAATACCAATAAAAGAATGTGTATTTGGATAAATATAAATATACAAAATACATATACAAAATAAACATAAAATAAGGTAGATTTGTAATAAAATATATGTACAAAATACACATAAAATAATGTAAATTTATATGAAAATATATATACAAATACACATAAAATACCATGAATTTGTATAAAAATGTATATTCAAAATAAATATTAAATAATGTAAAAGCGAATAAAAATATATATACAAAGTACATATAAAATAATGTAAATTCGTATCAATATAAATCACCAACCCACCCCAAAAAAAAAATATATATATATATATATATATATATATATATATATATATATATATATATATATATAGATATATATATATATATATATATATATATATATATATATATATATATATATATATATATATATATATATATATATATATATATATATATATATATATATATATATATATATATATATATATATATATATATATATATACATACACATAACATAACTAAAATTTGTATTAAAATATATACAAAAATACATAGAAATGATTTGAGTTTGTATGAAAATAGATATACAAAATACACATAAAACTAGGTAAATTTCTTTTGAAATGTAGATACAAAATAGCCATAAAATATTGTAAATTTGTGTCAAAATATATAAACAAATACACATAAAATAACGTAAATTTGTATGAAAAATATATACAAAATACACATATAATAATGTCAATTCGTATCAAAATGAATGAGCAGAATATCAATAAAATAATGTATATTTGTATGAATATAAAGATGCAAAATACCCAAAAAATAAAGCATATGTTTATAAAAATACAGATACTAAAATACACATCGAATAATTAAATTTATAATAAAATTAATATACAAAATGCGTATATAATAAGGTAAATTTGTATTGAAAAAATATGCAACATACACATTTACTCATACAAATTTATATTATTTTATTGGTATTTTGTTTATTTATTTTGATACGAATTACATGATTATATGTGTATTTTGTACACATTTTTTTATACGTATTTACATTATTTAATGTGTATTTTGTTTATATATTTTCATACAAATTTACGTTATTATATGTGTATTTGTATAAATATTTTGATACAAATTTACTTTATTTCATGTATTTTGTATATATATTTCAATTCAAATTTAGCTTATTTTGTGTGTATTTTGTATATATTTTCATACAAATTTAATTACTTGTGTATTTATGTATATAGTTTTGTATAAATTTACGTTATTTTATGTGTATTTTGTATATTTATATTTATACAAATACACATTCTTTTATTGGTATTTTGTTTATTTATTTTGATACGAATTTACATTATTTTATGTGTATTTTGTATACATTTTTTTTATACGTATTTACTTCATTTTATGTGTATTTTGTATATATATATATATATATATATATATATATATATATATATATATATATATATATATATATATATATATATATATATATATATATATATATATATATATATATATATTTATAGAAATCTACGTTATTTTATGTGTATTCGTATACATATTTTGAAACAAATTTGCTTTGCTTTATATGTATTTTGCGTATCTATTTCAATACAAATTTACCTTATTGTATGTGTTTTTTATATATTTATTTTAATACAAATCTAATTTTTTTATGTGTATTTTGGTATATATATTTTTATAAATAAAAAAAATGCGTTATTTTATGGGTATTTTGCCTCTTTATTTTCATACAAATTTACATTATTTTATTAATATTCTGTGTATTTATTTTGATACGATTTTACATGATTCTATTTGTGTTTTGTATATATTTTTTTTATACAAATTTACGTTATTTTAAGTGTATTTGTTTATGTATTTTCATTCAAATTTACATTATTTTATGTATATTTAGTATATGTATTTCCATACAAATTTACCTAATTTATGTGTATTTTGTATATTTATTTTCATACAAATTTAAAATATTTTTGTGTATTTTTGTATATAGTTTGATACAAATTTAGGTTATTTTATGTGTATTTTGTGTATCTATTTTCATACAAATACACATTCTTTTATTGATACTTTGTTTATTTATTTTGACGCGAATTTTATGTGAATTTGTTTTCATTTCATACAAATTTACATTATTTTATGTGTATTTTGTACATGTATTTAAATACAAATTTAACTAATTATATGTGTATTTTGTATATCTATTTTCATACAAATTGAAATTTTTTTTTGTTTTTTTGTATTTATTTTTATTCAAATTTTCGTAATCTTATAAAAATATATATACCAAAATACACATAAAATATTTAAATTTGCATTGAAATAAATATACAAAATGCACATACAATAAGGTAAATTTGTATTGAAAGAGATATGCAAAAATACATATAAAACAATGTAAATTTGTTTCAAAATATATATACGAATACAAATAAAAAAACGTAGATTTCTATATAAATATATATAAAAAATACACATAAAATTAAGTAAATACGTATAAAAAAATGTATACAAAATACACATAAAATAATGTAAATTCGAATTAAAATAAATAAACAAAATACCAATAAAAGAATGTGTATTTAGATAAATATAAATATACAAAATACACATCCAAATAAACATAAAATAAGGTAGATTTGTAAAAAAAATATATGTACAAAATACACATAAAATAATGTAAATTTTTATACGTATTTACTTCATTTTATGTGTATTTTGTATATATATTTTTATAGAAATCTACGTTATTATATGTGTATTCGTATATATATTTTGAAATAAATTTACATTGTTTTATATGTATTTTGCATATCTATTTCAATACAAATTTACCTTATTGTATGTGTTTTTTGTATATTTATTTTAATACAAATTTAATTTTTTTATGTGTATTTTGGTATATATATTTTTATAAATAAAATAAATGCGTTATTTTATGGGTATTTTGCTTCTTTATTTTCATACAAATTTACATTATTTTATTAATAATGTATACAAATACACATAACATAATTAAAATTTGATACGATTTTACATTATTCTATTTGTGTTTTGTACATATTTTTTTATACAAATTTACTTTATTTTAAGTGTATTTGTTTATGTATTTTCATTCAAATTTACATAATTTTATGTGAATTTTGTGTATGTATTTCAATACAAATTTACCTAATTTTATGTGTATTTTGTATATTTATTTTCATACAAATTTAAAATATTTTTGTGTATTTTTGTATATAGTTTGATACAAATTTAGGCTATTTTATGTGTATTTTGTGTATCTATTTTCATACAAATACACATTCTTTTATTGATATTTTGTTTATTTATTTTGACGCGAATTTTATGTGAATTTGTTTTCATTTCATACAAATTTACATTATTTTATGTGTATTTTGTACATGTATTTAAATACAAATTTAACTAATTATATGTGTATTTTGTATATCTATTTTCATACAAATTGAAATTTATTTTTTTGTTTTTTTGTATATATTTTTATTTAAATTTTGGTAATCTTATAAAAATATATATAGCAAAATACACATAAAATATTTAAATTTGCATTGAAATAAATACACAAAATGCACATATAATAAGGTAAATTTGTATTGAAAGAGATATGCAAAAATACATATAAAACAATGTAGATTTGTTTCAAAATATATATACGAATACAAATAAAAAAACGTAGATTTCTATAAAAATATATATACAAAATACACATAAAATTAAGTAAATACGTATAAAAAAATGTATACAAAATACACATAAAATAATGTAAATTCGAGTTAAAATAAATAAACAAAATACCAATAAAAGAATGTGTATTTGGATAAATATAAATATACAAAATACACATACAAAATAAACATAAAATAAGGTAGATTTGTAAAAAAAATATATGTACAAAATACACATAAAATAATGTAAATTTATATAAAAATATATATACAAATACACATAAAATACCATGAATTTGTATAAAAATATATATTCAAAATAAATATTAAATAATGTAAAAGCGTATAAAAATATATATACAAAGTACATATAAAATAATGTAAATTCGTACCAATATAAATCAACAAAACACCAATAAAATAATATATATTTGAATGAAAATAAATTTCCAAAATACACATAACATAACTAAAATTTGTATTAAAATATATACAAAAATACATAGAAATAATTTGAGTTTGTATGAAAATAGATATACAAAATACACATAAAACTAGGTAAATTTCTTTTGAAATGTATATACAAAATACCCATAAAATGTTGTAAATTTGTGTCAAAATATATAAACAAATACACATAAAATAACGTAAATTTGTATGAAAAATATATACAAAATACACATAGAATAATGTCAATTCGTATCGAAATGAATGAGCAGAATATCAATAAAATAATGTAAATTTGTATAAAAACAAAGATGCAAAATACCCAAAAAATAAAGCATATGTTTATAAAAATACAGATACAAAAATACACATCGAATAATTAAATTTGTATTAAAATTAATATACAAAAATCGTATATAATAAGGTAAATTTGTATTGAAAAAAAAAGCAACATACACGTTTACTCATACAAATTTATATTATTTTATTGGTATTTTGTTTATTTATTTTGATACGAATTACATGATTATATGTGTATTTTGTACATATTTTTAAACATAAAATAACGTAAATTTGTATGAAAAATATATACAAAATACACATAGAATAATGTCAATTCGTATCAAAATGAATGAGCAGAATATCAATAAAATAATGTAAATTTGTATGAAAATAAAGATGCAAAATACTAAAAAAATAAAGCATATGTTTATAAAAATACAGATACAAAAATACACATCGAATAATTAAATTTGTATTAAAATTAATATACAAAATGCGTATATAATAAGGTAAATTTGTATTGAAAAAATATGCAACATACACGTTTACTCATACAAATTTATATTATTTTATTGGTATTTTATTTATTTATTTTGATACGAATTACATGATTATATGTGTATTTTGTACATATTTTTTATACGTATTTACATTATTTAATGTGTATTTTGTTTATATATTTTCATACAAATTTACGTTATTATATGTGTATTTGTATAAATATTTTGATACAAATTTACTTTATTTCATGTATTTTGTATATATATTTCAATTCAAATTTAGCTTATTTCGTGTGTATTTTGTATATATTTTCATACAAATTTTATTACTTCTGTGTATTTTTGTATATAGTTTTATATAAATTTACATTATTTTATGTGTATTTTGTATATTTATATTCATACAAATACACATTCTTTTATTGGTATTTTGTTTATTTATTTTGATACGAATTTACATTATTTTATGTGTATTTTGTATACATTTTTTTATAGGTATTTACTTCATTTTATGTGTATTTTCTATATATATTTTTATAGAAATCTACGTTATTTTATGTGTATTCGTATATATATTTTGAAACAAATTTACATTGTTTTATATGTATTTTGCATATCTATTTCAATACAAATTTACCTTATTGTATGTGTTTTTTGTATATTTATTTTAATATAAATTTAATTTTTTGATGTGTCTTTTGGTATATATATTTTTATAAATAAAAAAAAGGCGTTATTTTATGGGTATTTTGCTTCTTTATTTTCATACAAATTTACATTATTTTATTAATATTCTGTGTATTTATTTTGATACGATTTTACATTATTCTATTTGTGTTTTGTATATATTTTTTTATACAAATTTACGTTATTTTAAGTGTATTTGTTTATGTATTTTCATTCAAATTTACAGTATTTTATGTGTATTTTGTATATGTATTTCAATAAAAATTTACCTAATTTTATGTGTATTTTGTATATTTATTTTCATACAAATTTAAATTATTTTTGTGTATTTTTGTATATAGTTTTATACAAATTTATGTTATCTTATGTGTATTTTGTATATTTATTTTCATACAAATACACATTCTTTTATTGACATTTTGTTTATTTATTTTGACGTGAATTTACATTATTTAATGTGTATTTTATATATATATTTTTATACATATTTACATCCTTTCATCTGTATTTTGTATATTTATAAAAAATGCGTTATTTTATGGGTATTTTGCATCTTTATTTTCATACAAATTTACTTTATTTTATTTACATTCTGTGTATTTATTTTAATACGATTTTACATTATTCTATTTGTGTTTTGTATATATATTTTTTTATACATATTTACATTATTTAATGAGTATTTTTTATATATATTTTATACAAATTTATGTTAATTTAAGTGTATTTGTTTATATATTTTCATTCAAATTTACATTATTTTATGTGTATTTTGTATATGTATTTCTTTACAAATTTACCTAATTTTATGTGTATTTTGTATATTTATTTTCATACAAATTTAACTTATGTTTGTGTATTTTTATATATAGTTTTATACAAATTTACGTTATTTTATGTGTATTTTGTATATGTATTTTCATACAAATACACATTCTTTTATTGATATTTTAATTATTTATTTTGACACGAATTTACATTATTTAATGTGTATTTTGTATATATATTTTTATACGTATTTACAACATTTCATGTGTATTTTGTATATATATTTCTATAGAAATCTACGTTATTTTATGTGTATTCGTATATATATTTTGAAACAAATCTACATTATTTTATGTGTATTTTGTATATATATTTCATTATAAATTTGCCTTATTTTAAGTTTATTTTTATATCTATTTTCATTCAAATTCAAATAATTTTTTGTGTATATATTTATTTGTATTTACGTTATTTTAAGTGTATTTTCTATATATATTTTCATTCAAAATTACATTATTTTATCGGTATTTTGTTCATTTATTTCGATACGAATTTAGATTATTTCATGTGTATTTTCTATACATATACATATAGAGTAAATTTCTATACAAATATATTTTCAAAATACATATAAATTATGTAAATAAGTATAAAAATATATATATCAAATACACCTAAAAAAAATGAAAATTCGTATCAAAATAAATAAATAAAATTCCGATAAAAGAACGTATATTTGTCGGAAAATAAATATACAAAATACACATAAAATTACGAAAATATGAATAAAAATATATACAAAAATACACAAAATTAATTTCAATTTGTATGAAAATAGAAAATAGTATCAAAATAAATACACAGAATATTAATAAAATAATGTAAATTTGTATGAAAATGAAGATGCAAAATACCCATAAAACAACGCATTTTTTATGTAAATATATACCCAAAATGCACATAAAATATTTAAATTTGTATTACAATAAATATACAAAATGCACATACAATAAGGTAAATTTGTATTGAAATAGATATGCAAAATACATATAAAACAATGTAAATTTGTTTCAAAATATACATACGAATACACATAAAATAACGTAGATTTCTATAAAATATATATACAAAATACACATAAAATGAAGTAAATACGTATAAGAAAATGTATACAAAATACACATAAAATAATGTAAATTCGTATCAAAATAAATAAACTAAATGCCATTAAAAGAATGTTTACTTGTATAAATATAAATATTCAAAATACACATAAATTAACGTAAAATTGTATAAAACTTAATACAAAAATAAACAAAAATAATTAAATTTGTATGAAAATAGATATACAAAAGACACATAAAATAAGCTAAATTTGAATTGAAATAAATATAGAAAATACATAAAATAGTGTAAATTTGTATCAAAATATATATTGAAATACACATATAATAACGTAAATTTGTATAAAAATATATAAACAAAAAACACATTAAATAATGTAAATACGTATAAAAGATATGTACGTAATGTAAAAATTTATAAAATTAAAGATGCAAAATACCCATAAAATATCTCATTTAAAAAAAATATATATACAAAAATACACATAAAATAATTAAATTTGTATTAAAATAAATATACAAAATACACATACAATAAGGTAGATTTTTTATGAAAATATATATACAAAATACATATAAAATAATGTAAATACATAGAAAAATATATATAAAAAATGCACATAAAATAATGTAAAATCGTATCAAAATAAATAAACAAAATTTCCTCTGAAAGAATGTATCTGTGTAGGAAAATATATATACAAAATACAAATAAAAAAAAATTGTATAAAAATAATACAAAAATACACAAAAATAGTTAAAATTTGTTTGAAAATAGATATGCAAAATACAAATGAAATTAGGCAAATTTTATTGAAATCCATATACAAAATACACATAAAATAATGTAAATTTGTATGAAAATATATAAACAAATACACATAAGATAACGTAAATTTCCATAAAATATATGTACAAACTATATACATTAAATAATGTAAATATGTCTAAAAATATATATACAAAATACACAGAATAACGTAAAATCGTATCAAAATAAATAAACAGACAATCAATAAAATAATGTAAATTTGTATGAAAATAAAGATGCAAAATACCCATATAATAACGCATATTTGTTTAAAAATATATATACAAAAATACACATAAAATAATTAAATTTGCATCAAAATAAATATACAAAAGGCACATACAATAAATAAAATTTGAATTGAAATAGATATGCGAAATACACATAAATAATGTAAATTTGTATCAAAATATATATACGAATACACATAAAATAGAGTAAATTTATATGAAAATATATATTCAAAATCCGTATAAAATTATGTAAATAAGTATAAAAATATATATATATATATATATATATATATATATATATATATATATATATATATATATATATATATATATATATATATATATATATATATATATATATATATATATATATATATATATATATATATATATATAATCGTATCAAAATAAATAAACAAAATTCCGATAAAAGAACGTATATTTGTAGGAAAATAAATAAACAAAATTCACATAAAATTACGAAAATTTGAATAAAAATATATACTAAAATACACAAAATTAATTTCAATTTGTATGAAAATAGATATACATAATACACATATAATTAGTTAAATTTGTATTTAAATACATGTACAAAATATACATAAAATAATGTAAATTTGTATGAAATGAAAACAAATTCACATAAAATTACGTTCATTTGTATGAAATATATATACAAAATATACATAGAATAATGTAAAATCGTATCAAAATAAATACACAGAATATCAATAAAATAAGGTAAATTTGTATGAAAATAAAGATGCAAAATACCCATAAAATAAAGCATTTCTTTTATGAAAATACATATACAAAAATACACATAGAATAATTAAATTTGTATTAAAATTAATATACAAAATGCACGTACAATAAGGTAAATTTATATTGAAAAAATATGCAAAATGCACATAAAACAATGTATATTTGTTTCAAAATATATATATGAATACACATAAAATAACATATATTTCTATAGAAATATATATACAAAATGCACATGAAATGACGTAAATACATATAAAAATATATATACACAATACACATTAAATAATGTGAAATCGCGTCAAAATAAATAAACAAAATATCAATAAAAAATGTGTATATGTATGAAAATAGATATACAAAATACACATAAAATATTTTAAATTTATATAAAACTCTTTTTATTAAAATATATATACCAAAATAATAAAATATTTAAATTTGTCTTACAATAAATATACAAAATGCACATACAATAAGGTAGATTTATTTTGAAATAGATATGCTAAATACATATAAAACAATGTAAATTTGCTTCAAAATATATATACCAATACACATAAAATAACGTAGATTACTATAAAAATATATATGCAAAATACACATTAAATGAAGTAAATACGTATAAGAAAATGTATACAAAGTACACATAAAATAATTAAATTTGTGTTAAATTAATATACAAAATACACATACTGTGTATTTTGTATATCTTTTTTCATAAAAATACACATTCTTTTCATGATATTTTGTTTATTTATTTTGACACGAATTAACATTATTTAATGTGTATTTTGTATATATATATTTATACGTATTTACATTATTTCAAGTGTATTTTGTATATATATTTCTATAGAAATCTGCGTTATTTTATGTTTATTCGTATATATATTTTGAAACAAATTTACATTATTTTATGTGTATTTTGCATATTTTTTCAATACAAATTTACCTTATTGTATGTGCATTTTGTATATTAATTTTAATACAAATTTAATTAATCTATGTGTATTTTTGTATATGTATTTTTAGAAAAATATGCTTTATTTTATGGGTATTTTGCATCTTTACTTTCATACAAATTTACATTATTTTATTGATATTCTGTGTATTTATTTTGATATGATTTTACATTATTCTATGTGTATTTTGTATATATATTTTTGCTATAAAATGTATTTGTTTTCATTTCATACAAATCTACATTATTTTATGTGTTTTTTGTACATGTATTTAAATACAAATTTAACTAGTTATATGTGTATTTTGTATATCTATTTTGTATGTATATTTTCATAGAAATTTACTCTATTTTATGAGTATTCGTATATATATTTTGATACAAATTTACACTATTGATATGTATTTTGCATATCTATTTCAATACATATTTACTTTATTTTACGTGCATTTTGTATATTTATTTTAATACAAATTTAACTATTTTATATGTATTTTTGTATATATATTTTTATGCAAATATGCGTTATTATATGGATATTTTGCATCTTTATTTTCATACAAATTTACATTATTTTATTGATATTCTCTTTATTTATTTTGATACGATTTAACATTATTCTATGTGTATTTTGTATATTTTTTTATACATATTTACATTATTTAATGTTCATTTTGTATATATATTTTATCCAAATTTACATTATTTTATGTGTATTTGTTTATATATTTTCATACAAATTTACATTATTTTATGTGTTTTTTTGTTTATATATTTTTCTACGTATTTAAATTATTTTATGTGTATTTTGTATATACATTTTCATAAAAAAAATTACGTTATTTTATTGTGTGTATAAGTATATATTTTGATACAAATTTTATACAAATTCATGTTATTTAATGTGTATTTGTTTATATTTTTCATACAAATTTATGTTATTTTATGTGTATTTTTTCATATATTTCATTACAAATTTACCTTATTTTATGTTTATTTTGTATATTTATTTCATTCAATTTTAAATTATTTTATTTGTATATTTGTATTTGTATTTAGGTTATTTTATGTGTATTTTGTATATATATTTTCATCCAAAATTACATTATTTTATTGATATTTTCTTAATTTAATTCGATACGAATTTAGATTATTTCATAGGTATTTTGTATACATATTTTTATACTCATTTACATTATCTAAAGTGTGTTTTGAATATATATTTTTATGCAAATTTATTTTATGTTAATTTTTGTACATATATTTTTATAGAAATTTGCGTTATTTTATGTATATAGTTTTATATAAATTTACGTTATTTTATGTGCATTTTGTATATTTATATATATACAAATACACATTCTTTTATTGGTATATTGTTTATTTACATTTTTCGAATTTACATTATTTTATGTGTATTTTGTATACATGTTTTTATACGTATTTACTTAATATTATGTGTATTTTGTATATGTATTTTTATAGAAATCTACGTTATTTTATGTTTATTCGTATATATATTTTGAAACAAATTTACATTATTTTATATGTATTTTGCATTTCTATTTCAATACAAATTTACGTTATTGTATGTGCATTTTGTATATTTATTTTAATACAAATTCAAATATTTTATGTGTATTTTGGTATCAATATTTTTTTTAAAAATGCGTTATTTTATAGGTATTTTGCATCTTAATTTTCATACAAATTTACATTATTTTATTAATATTCTTTGTATATATTTTGATACGATTTTACATTATTCTATTTGCGTTTTGTATATATTTTTTAATACATATTTACATTATTTAATGTGTATTTTGATTATATATTTCATACAAACTTACGTTATTATATGTGTATTTGTTTATGTATTTTCTTTCAAATTTACATTATTTTATATGTATTTTGTATATGTATTACAATACAAATTAACCTAATTTTATGTGTATTTTGTATATTTCTTTTCATACAAATTTAAATTATTTTTGTGTATTTTTGTATATAGTTTTTTACAAATTTAGGTTATTTTATGTACGGATTTACATTATTTAATGTGTGTTTTGTATATATATTTTTATCCAAAGTTACTTTATTTTACGTTCATTTTTGGACATATATTTCTATGGAAATTAGCGTTATTTTATATGTATTTGTATATGTTTTCTCATACAAATTTACATTATTTTATTGATATTTTGTTTATTTAGTTTGATACGAAATACATGATTATATGTGTATTTTGTACATATTTTTTATACGTATTTACATTACTTAATGTGTATTTTGTTTATATATTTTTAAACAAATTTACGTTATTATATGTATTTTTATAAATATTTTGATACAAATTTACATTATTTTATGTATTTTCTATATACATTTCAATTCAAATTTAGCTTATTTTATCTGTATTTTGTATATCTATTTTCATACGAATTTAATAACTTCTGTGTATTTTGTATATAGTTTTATACAATTTACGTTATTTTATGTGTATTTTGTATATTTATATTTATACAAATACACATTCTTTTATTGTATTTTTGTTTATTTATTTTGATAAGAATTTACATTATTTTATGTGTATTTTGAATACATTTTTTTATACGTATTTACTTCATTTTATGTGCATTTTGTAGATATATTTTTATAGAAATCTACGTTATTTTATGTGTATTCGTATTTATATTTTGAAACAAATTTACATTGTTTTATATGTATTTTGCATATCTATTTCAATACAGATTTACCTTATTGTATGTGTATTTTGTATATTTATTTTAATACAAATTAATTTTTTCATGTGTGTTTTGGTATATATATTTTTAAAAAAAATGCGTTATTTAATGGGTATTTTGCATCTTTATTTTCATACAAATTTACATTGTTTTATTAATATTCAGTGTATTTATTTTGATACGATTTTACATTATTCTATTTGTGTTTTGTATATATTTTTTTATACATATTTACATTATTTAATGTGTATTTTGTATATTTTAAAACAAATTTACGTTATTTTATGCGCATCTGTTAAAATATTTTGATACAATTTTACATTATTTTATGTATTTTGTATATATATTTTAATACAAATTTAGTTTATTTTAAGTATATTTTGTATATCTATTTTCATTCGTATCAAAATAAATAAACAAAATAGCAATCAAATAATGTAAATTTGTATGAGAAAACATATACAAATACAAATAAATTAACGCAAATTTCTAAAAAAATATATGTACAAAAATGCACATAAAATTAAGTAAATTTGCATAAAAATATATATACAAAACACACATTAAATAAAGTAAATGCGTACATAAAATAACCTAAATTTGTATAAAACTATATACAAAAATACACAAAAATATTTAAAATTTGTATGAAAAGAAATATACAAAATACACATAAAATTAGGTAAATTTGTATTGAAATACATATACAAAATACACATAGAATAATGTAAATTTGAATGTAAATATATAAACAAATACACTTAAAATAACGTAAATTTGTATAAAATATATATGCAAGATACACATTAAATAATGTAAATGTGTATAAAAAAATATTTACAAAAAAGAAATAGAATAATGTAAAATCCTATCAATATAAATACACAGAATATCAATAAAATAATGTAAATTTGTATGAAAAGAAAGATGCAAAATTCCCATAAAATAGCGCATTTTTTTATAAAAATATATATACCAAAATACACATAAAATATTTAAATTTGTATTGAAATAAATATACAAAATGCATATACAGTAAGGTAAATATGTATTGAAAGAGATATTCAAAAATACATATAAAACAAAGTAAATTTGTTTCAAAATATATATACGAATACACATAAAATAACGTAGATTTCTATAGCAATATATATACAAAATACACATGAAATTATGTAAATACGTATAAAAATATATATAAAAATACATATCTAATTAAATTCGTGTCAAAATAAATAAAAAAAATATCTTAAAAAGATTGTATATTTGTATGAAAATAAATAATAGATAATAAATTTGTATGAAATATATATGCAAGATACACATTAAATAATGTAAATATATATAAAAAATATATATACAAAAATCAAATAGAATAACGTGAAATCGTATCAAAATAAATACACCGAATATTAATAAAATAATGTAAATTTGTATGAAAATAAAGATGGAAAATTCCCATCAAATAGCGCATTTCTTATAAAAATATATATACCAAAATACACATAAAATATTTAAATTTGTATTGAATTAAATATACAAAATGCACATACAATAAGGTAAACTTGTAATAAGGTAAACTTGTATTGAAGGAGATATGCAAAAATACATATAAAACAATGTAAATTTGTTTCAAAATATATACGAATACACATAAAATAACGTAGATTTCTATAAAAATATATATACAAAATACACATAAATTGAGTAAATACGTATAAAAATAGACATACAATATACACATAGAATAATGTAAAAATGTTTCAAAAAAAAATAAAGAGCATATAAATAAAATAATGTAAATTTGTATGAAAATAAAAATGCAAAATACCCATAAAATAAAGCATATTTTTATAAAAATACATATACAAAAATACACATAGCATAATTAAATTTGTATTAAAATTAATATACAAAATGCATATACAATAAGGTAAATTTGTATTGAAAAAATATGCAAAATACACATAAAACAGTGTAAATTTATTTCAAAATCTATATACGAATACTCATAAATCAACGTAGATTTCTATAGAAATATATATACAAAATACACATCAAATGATGTAAACACGTATAAAAATATATATATATATATATATATATATATATATATATATATATATATATATATATATATATATATATATATATATATATATATATATATATATATATATATATATATATATATATATATATATATATATATATATATATATAAAATACATTAAATAATGTAAATTCGCGTCAAAATAAATAAACAAAATATCAATAAAAGAATGTGTATTTGTATGAAAATAGATATACAATATACACATAAAATCACCTAAATTTGTATAAAACTATATACAAAAATACACAAAAACAATTTTAATTTGTATGAAAATAAATATATAAAATACACATAAAATTAGGTAAATTTGTATTGAAATACATTTACAAAATACACATAAAATAATGTAAATTTGAATGAAAATATATAAACAAATACACTTAAAATAACGTAAATTTGTATAAAATATATAAAAAATACACATTAAATAATGTAAATATGTATAAAAAAATATATACAAAACACAAATAGAATAATATAAAATCGTATCAAAATAAATACACAGAATATTAATAAAATAATGTAAATTTGTATGAAAATTAGGATGCAAAATACCCATAAAATAACGCATTTTTTATAAAAAATATTTATACCAAGACACACATAAAATATTTGAATTTGTATTAAAATAAATATACAAAATGCACATACAATAAGGTAAATTTGTATTGAAATAGATATGCAAAATACATATAAAACCATGTAAATTTTTTTCAAAATATATATACGAATACACATAAAATAACGTAGATTTCTATGAAAATAAATATACAAAATACACATAAAATGAAGTAAATACGTATAAAAAAAAGGTATACAAAATACACATAAGATAATGTAAACTTGTATTAAAATAAATAAACAAAATACTAATAAAAGAATGTGTATTGTATAAATATAAATATACAAAATACAAATAAAATAACGTAAATTTATATAAAACTATATGCAAAAATACACAAAAGTAATTAAATTTGTGTGAAAATAGATATACAAAATAAGGTAAATTCGTTTCAAATTCAATAAACAAAATTCAGATAAAAGAAAGTATATTTGTAGAATAAATAAATATACAAAATACACATAAAATAACGAAAATTTGTTTGAAAATATATAAAAAAATAAACAAAAATAATTTCAATTTGAATGAAAATAAATATACCCATATAATAACGTATATTTGTTTAAAAATATATATACAAAAATACACATAAAATAATTAAATTTGCATCAAAATAAATATACAAAAGGCACATACAATAAAGAAAATTTGTATTGAAATAGATATGCGAAATACACATAAATAATGTAAATTTGTATCAAAATATATATACGAATACACATAAAATAGAGTAAATTTCTATGAAAATATATATTCAAAATACATATAAAATTATGTAAATAAGTATAAAAATATATATATCAAATACACCTAAAATAATGAAAACTCGCATCAAAATAAATAAACAAAATTCCGATAAAAGAACGTATATTTGTAGGAAAATAAATATACAAAATTCACATAAAATTACGAAAATTTGAATAAAAATATATACTGAAATACACAAAATTAATTTCAATTTGTATGGAAATAGATATACATAATACACATATAATTAGTTAAATTTGTATTTAAATACATGTACAAAATACACATAAAATAATGTAAATTTGTATGAAATGAAAACAAATTCACATAAAATAACGTTCATTTGTATGAAATATATATACAAAATATACATTGAATAATGTAAAATCGTATCAAAATAAATACACAGAATATCAATAAAATAATGTAAATTTGTATGAAAATAAAGATGCAAAATACCCATAAAATAAAGCATTTTTTTTATGAAAATACATATACAAAAATACACATAGAATAATTAAATTTGTATTAAAATTAATATACAAAAAACACGTACAATAAGGTAAATTTATATTGAAAAAATATGCAAAATGCACATAAAACAATGTAAATTTGTTTCAAAATATATATACGAATATACATAAAATAACATATATTTCTATAGAAATATATATACGAAATACACATGAAATGACGTAAATACGTATAAAAATATATATACACAATACACATTAAATAATATGAACTCACGTCAAAATAAATAAACAAAATATCAATAAAAAATGTGTATTTGTATGAAAATAGATATACAAAATACACATAAAATATTTTAAATTTATATAAAACTCTTTTTATAAAAATATATATTCCAAAATAATAAAATTTTAAAATTTGTATTACAATAAATATACAAAATGCACATACAATAAGGTAGATTTATATTGAAATAGATATGCTAAATACATATAAAACAATGTAAATTTGCTTCAAAATATATATACCAATACACATAAAATAACGTAGATTACTATAAAAATATATATACAAAATACACATTAAATGAAGTAAATACGTATAAGAAAATGTATACAAAGTACACATAAAATAATTAAATTTGTATTAAAATAAATATACAAAATACATATACAATAAGCTAAATCTATATTGAAATAGATATGCAAAATAAACATAAAATAATGTAAATTTGTATCAAATCATATACGAATACACACAATAAAATAACGTAAATTTTTATGAAAATGTATATAAAAAATACACATAAAATAATGTAAATACGTAGAAAAATATATATACAAAATACACATAAAATTATGTAAATTCTTATGAAAATAAATGAACAAAATTCCACTAAAAGAATGTATATTTGTAGGAAACTATAAATACAAAATACAAATAAAATAACTAAAATTTGTATAAAAATATATAAAAAATACATAAAAATAATTTAAATTTGTTTGAAAATAGATATGCAAAATACGCATAAAATTAGGCAAATCTGTATTGAAATACATATACAAATAACACATAAAATATTGTAAATTTGTATGAAAATATATAAAGAAATACACATAAAATAGCGTAAATTTATATAAAATATATATACAAAATATACATTAAATAATATAAATGTGTATAAAAATATATATACAAAATACACATAGAATAATGTAAAATCGTATCAAAATAAATAAACAGAATATCAATAAAATAAAGTAAATTTGTATGAAAATAAAGATGCAAAATAGCCAAATAATAACGCATATTTTTACAAATATACACATAAAATAATGAAATTTGTATTAAAAAAAATATACAATATAAATATAGATTTGTTTAAAAACATATAAACAAAATAAACATTAAGTAATGTAAATACGTATAAAAAATATGTACAAAATACACATATAATCTGTAATTCGTATCAAAATAAATAAACAAAATAGCAATAAAATAATGTAAATTTGTATGAGAAAACATATACAAATAACGCAAATTTCTATAAAAATATATTTACAAAAATGCACATAAAATAAAGTAAATTTGCAAAAAAATATATATACAAAACACACACTAAATAATGTAAATGCGTACATAAAATAACCTAAATTTGTATAAAACAATATACAAAAATACACAAAAATAATTTAAATTTGTTTGAAAAGAAATATACAAAATACACATAAAATTAGGTAAATTTGTATTGAAATACATATACAAAATACACATCAAATAATGTAAATTTGAATGAAAAAATATAAACAAATACACTTAAAATAACGTAAATTTGTATAAAATATATATGCAAGATACACATTAAATAATGTAAATGTGTATAAAAAATTATATACAAAAAACAAATAGAATAATGTAAAATCGTATCAAAATAAATACACAGAATATCAATAAAATAATGTAAATTTGTATGAAAATAAAGATACAAAATTCCCAAAAATTATCGCATTTTTTATAAAAATATATTTACCAAAATACACATCAAATATTTAAATTTGTATTAAAATAAATATACAAAATGCATATACAGTAAGGTAAATTTGTATTGAAAGAGATATTCAAAAATACATATAAAACAATGTAAATCTGTTTCAAAATATATATACGAATACACATAAAATAAAGTAGATTTCTTTAGAAATATATATACAAAATACATATGAAATTATGTAAATACGTATAAAAATATATATACAAAATACATATCAAATAATGTAAATTCGAGTCAAAATAAATATACAAAATATGAAAAGAATGTGTATTTGTATGAAAATAGATAATAGGTCATAAATTTGTATAAAATATATGTGCAAGATACACATTAAATAATGTAAATATGTATAAAAAAGTATATACAAAAAACAAATAGAATAATGTAACATCGTATCAAAATAAATACACCGAATATTAATAAAATAATGTAAATTTGTATGAAAATAAAGATGCTAAATTCCCATAAAATAGCGCATTTCTTATAAAAATATATATACCAAAATACACATAAAATATTTAAATTTGCATTGAAATAAATATACAAAATGCATATACAATAAGGTAAATTTGTATTGAAAGAGATATGCAAAAATACATATAAAACAATGTAAATTTGTTTCAAAATATATATACGAATTCAAATAAAAAAAACGTAGATTTCTATAAAAATATATAAACAAAATACACATAAAATTAAGTGAATACGTATAAAAAAATGTATACAAAATACACATAAGATAATGTAATATCGAATTAAAATAAATGTAAATTTGAATGAAAATATAAAAACAAATACACTTAAAATAATGTAAATTTGTATAAAATATATATGCAAGATACACATTAAATAATGTAAATGTGTATAAAAAAATATATACAAAAAACAAATAGAATAATGTAAAATCGTATCAAAATAAATACACAGAATATCAATAAAAGAATGTAAATTTGTATGAAAATAAAGATGCAAAATTACCAAAAATTATCGCATTTTTTATAAAAATATATATACCAAAATACACATAAAATATTTAAATTTGTATTGAAATAAATATACAAAATGCATATACAGTAAGGTAAATTTGTATTAAAAGAGATATTCAAAAATACATATAAAACAATGTAAATTTGTTTCAAAATATATATACGAATACATATAAAATAAAGTAGATTTCTATAGAAATATATATACAAAATACATATGAAATTATGTAAATACGTATAAAAATATATATACAAAATACATATCAAATAATGTAAATTCGTGTCAAAATAAATAAACAAAATATCATGAAAAGAATGTGCATTTGTATAAAAATAGATAATAGATAATAAATTTGTATAAAATACATATGCAAGATACTCATTAAATAATGTAAATATGTATAAAAAAAGTGTATACAAAAAACAAATAGAATAATGTAAATTCGTATCAAAATAAATACACCGAATATTAATAAAATAATGTAAATTTGTATGAAAATAAAGATGCAAAATTCCCATAAAATAGCGCATTTCTTATAAAAATATATATACCAAAATACACATAAAATATTTAAATTTGTATTGAAATAAATATACAAAATGCATATACAATAAGGTAAATTTGTATTGAAAGAGATATTCAAAAATACATATAAAACAATATAAATTTGTTTCAAAATATATATACGAATACAAATAAAAAAACGTAGATTTCTATAAAAAAATATATACAAAATACACATAAAATTAAGTAAATACGTATGAAAAAACGTATTCAAAATACACATAAAATAATGTAAATTCGAATTAAAATAAATAAACAAAATACCAATAAAAGAATGTTTATTTGGATAAATAAAAATATACAAGATACACATACAAAATAAACATAAAATAAGGTAGATTTGTAATAAAATATATGTACAAAATACACATACAATAATGTAAATTTATATGAAAATATATATACAAATACACATAAAATACCATGAATTTGTATAAAAAATTATTTTCAAAATAAATATTAAATAATGTAAGAGCGTATAAAAATATATATACAAAGTACATATAAAATGAAAATTAAGATGCAAAATACGTATAAAATAACGCATTTTTTTATTTAAATTATTGATACCAAAATACACATAAAATATTTGAACTTGTATTAAAATAAATATACAAAATGCACATACAATAAGGTAAATTTGTATTGAAATAGATATGGAAAATACATATAAAATAATGTAAATTTGTTTCAAAATATATATACGAATACACATAAAATAACGTAGATTCCTATAAAAATACATATACAAAATACACATAAAATTAAGTAAATACGTATAAAAAAATGTAAACAAAATACACATAAAATAATGTAAATTCGTATAAATGTAAATAAACAATATAACAATATATTTGTATAAATATAAATATACAAAATGCACATAAAATAACGTAAATTTATATAAAACTATATACATAAAATAACGCAAATTTCTATAAAAATATATGTACAAAAATGAACATTAGATAAATTTGCATAAAAATATATATACAAAACACACATTAGATAATGTAAATGAGTATAAAAATATGTATACAAAATACCTATAAAATAATCTAAATTCGTATCGAATTAAATTAAGAAATACCAATAAAATAATGTAATTTTGGATGAAAATATATATACAAAATACACATAAAATAACCTAAAAACAATAACGAAAAACAAATACAAATATACACATTAAATAATTTAAAATTGAATGAAATAAATATACAAAATAAACATAAAATATGGTAAATTTGTAAAGAAATATATGAAAAAATACACATAAAATAATATAAATTTGTATGAAAATATATATACAAATACACATTAAATAACATGAATTTATATAAAATTTGTATCAAAATATATACTTATACACACAATAAAATAATGTAATTTTTTTATGAAAATGTATATACAAAATACACATAAAATAATTTAAATACGTAGAAAAATATATATACAAAACACACATAAAATAGAGTAAATATGTATGAAAATATATAAACAAATACACATAAAATATTGTAAATTTGGATAAAAAATATATACAAAATTAACATTAAATAATGTTAATATATATATAAAAAAATATATACAAAAAACACATAGAATAATGTTAAATCGTATCAAAATAAATAAAGAGAATATCAATAAAATAATGTAAATTTGTATGAAAATAAAGATGCAAAATATCCATATAATAACGCATATTTGCATAAAAATATATATACAAAAATACATATAAAATAATTAAATTTGTATTAAAATAAATATACAAAATGCACGTACAATAAAGTAAATTTGTATTGAAATAGATATGCAAAATACACATTAATATTGTAAATTTGTATCAAAATATATATACGAATACTCATAAAATAGAGTAAATTTCTATGAAAATATACATACAAAATAGATATACAAAATACACATATAACTTGTTAAATTTGTATTTAAATTCATGTAAAAAAAACACATAAAATAATGTATATTTGTATGAAATGAAAACAAATACATTTTATATAAAATATATATACAAAATACACATAGAATAATGTAAAATCATATCAAAATAAATACACAGAATATCAATAAAATAATGTAAATTTTTATGAAAATAAAGAAGCAAAATACCCATAAAATAAAGCATATTTTTATAAAAATTCATATACAAAAATACACATAGATTAATCAAATTTGTATTAAAATTAATATACAAAATGCACATACAATAAAGTAAATTTGTATTAAAAAAATATGCAAAATACACATAAAACAATGTAAATTTGTTTAAAAATATATATACGAATACACATAAAATAACGCAGATTTCTATAGAAATATATGTACAGAATACACTTGAAATAATGTAAATACGTATAAAAATATATATACAAAATACACATTAAATAATGTTAATTCGTGTCAAAATACATAAACAAAATATCATGAAAAGAATGTGTATTTGTATGAAAATAGATATACAAAATACACAAAAAATAACCTAAATTTGTATAAAACTATATACAAAAATACACAAAAATAATTTAAACTTGTATGAAAATAAATATACAAAAAACATATAAAATTAGGTAAATTTGTATTGAAATACATATACAAAATACACTGAAAATAATGTAAATTTGATTGAGAATATATAAACTTATAGACTTAAAATAACGTAAATTTGTATCAAATATATATACAAAAAAACATTAAATATTGTTAATATGTATAAAAAAAATATAAACAAAACACAAATAAAATAATGTAAAATCGTATCAAAATAAATACAGAAAATATTAATAAAATAATGTAAATTTGTATGAAAATTAAGATGCAAAATACCCATAAAATAATGCATTTTTTATAAAAATATATATACGAAAAAACATAAAATATTTGATTTTGTATTAAAATAAATAGATATACAAAATACTCATAAAATAAGCTAAATTTGAATTGAAATATATATACAAAATACATAAAATAATGTAAATTTGTATCAAAATACTTTTACAAATACACATATAATAACGTAAATTTGTATAAATATATATAAACAAAATACACATTAAATAATGTAAATACGTATAAAAAAATGTACAAAATACACAAATAATCATTTAATTCGTATCAAAATAGATAGACAAAATACCAATAAAATAATATAAATTCCTATGAGAAAACATATAAAAAATACACATAAATAACGCAAATATCAATAAAAATATATATAATATAATATATTTTTAAACATATTTAAAACATTTAATGTATATTTTGTATATATATTTTATCCAAATCTACGTTATTTTATATGTATTTGTTTATCTATTTTCATACAAATTTACATTATTGTATGTGAGTTTTGTGTATGTATTTCAATACAAATTTGCCTAACTTTATGTGTATTTTGCATATCTATTTTCAAACAAATTTAAATTATTTTTGTGTATTTTTGTATATATTTTTATACAAATTTTAGTTATTTTATCTGTTTTTTGTATATATATTTTCCTCCAAATATACATTCTTTTATTGGAATTTTGTGTATTTAATTTTTGACGAATTTACATTATTTTATGTGTATTTTGTATATATATTTTTCTACGTATTTAAATTATTTTATGTGTATTTTATATATACATTTTCATAAAAATTTACGTTATTTTATTGTATTTATTCGTATATAATTTGATACAAATTTTATAAAATTTCATGTTATTTTATGTGTATTTGTATATATATTTTCATACAAATTTATATTATTTTATGTATATTCTTACATATATTTTATTACAAATTTACCTTATTTTATGTTTATTTTGTATATTTATTTCATTTAATATAATCAAATTTAAATTTATTGTATATGCATTTTGTATATTAATTTTAATACAAATTTAATTATTCTATGTGTATTTTTCTATATGTATTTTTATAAAAATATGCTTTATTTAATGGGTATTTTGCATCTTTATTTTCATACAAATTTACGTTATTTTATTGATATTCTGCTCATTCATTTTGATACGATTTGACATTATTCTATGTGTATTTTGTATATATTTTTCATACAAATTTACGTTATTTTATGTGTATTTGTTTATATATTTTTACACAAATTTACAATATTTTATGGGTATTTTGTACATATATTTCAAAAGAAATTTACCTAGTTTTAAGTGTATTTTGAATATCTATTTTCATTCAAACTCAAATTATTTTTATGTATTTTTGTATATATTTCAATACAAATTTTAGTTAGGTTATGTGTTTATACGCATTTACATTATTTAATATTTATTTTGAGTATATAATTTTATACACATTCATGATATTTTATGTGTATTTGTATATATATTTTCATATAAATTTACATTATTTTATGTGTATTTTGTACATATATTTCATTACAAATTTACCTTATCTTATGTTTATTTTGTATGTGTATTTTGTACATTTATATTTATACAAATACACATTCTTTTATTGGTATTTTGTTTATTTATTTTGTTTCGAATTTACATTATTTTATGTGTATTTTGTTTACATTTTTTTATACGTATTTACTTAATTTTATGTGTATTTTGTATATATATTTTTATAGAAATCTACGTTATTTTATGTGTATTCGTACATATATTTTGAAACAAATTTACATTGTTTTATATGTACAATAAGGTAAATTTGTATTGAAATAGATATGCAAAATACATATAAAGCAATGTAAATTTGTTTCAAAATATGTATACAAATACATATAAAATAACGTAGATTTCTATAAAAATATATATACAAAATACACATAAAATGAAGTAAATACGTATAAAAAAATGTATACAAAATACACATAAAATAATGTAAATTCGTATCAAAATAAATAAACAAAATACCAATAAAAGAATGTGTATTTGTATATATATAAATATACAAAATACATATAAAATAACGTAAATTTATATAAAACTATATAAAAAATACACAGAAGTAATTAAATATGTATGAATATATATACAAAACACACACAAAATAAGCTAAATTTGAATTGAAATATATATACAAAATACATGAAATAAAGTAAATTGGTATCAAAATATTTAAACAAATACACATATAATAACGTAAATTTGTATGAAAAATATATAAACAAAATACACATTAAATAATGTAAATACGTATAAAAAAATGTGTACAAAATACACATATAATCATGTAATTCGTATCAAAATAAATAAACAAAATACCAATAAAATAATATAAATTTGTCTGAGTAAACGTGTATAAATATAAATGTACAAAATACACATACAAAATAAACATAAAATAAGGTAAATTTGTAATGAAATACATGTACAAAATACACATAAAATAATGTAAATTTATATGAAAATATATATACAAATACACATAAAATACCATGAATTTGTATAAAATTATATATTCAAAATAAATATTAAATAATGTAAATGCGTATAAAAATATATATAAAAAGTACATATAAAACAATGTAAATTCGTATCAATATAAATCAACAAAATTCAAATAAAATAATATATATTTGAATGAAAATAGATTTACAAAATACACATAACATAGCTAAAATTTGTATTGAAATATATACAAAATTACATAAAAATAATTTGAGTTTTTATGAAAATAGATATTCAAAATACACATAAAACTAGGTAGATTTCTTTTGAAATATATATACAAAATACCCATAAAATATTGTAAATTTGTGTCAAAATATATAAACAAATACACATAAAATAATGTCAAATCGTATCAAAATGAATGAGCAGAATATCAATAAAATAACGTAAATTTGTATGAAAATAAAGATGCAAAATACCCATAAAATAAAGCATATTTTTATAAAAATACATATACAAAAATACACATAGAATAATTAGATTTGTATTAAAATTAATATACAAAATGCATATACAAGGTAAATTTGTATTGAAAAAATATGCAAAATACACATAAAAGTGTAAATTTGTTTAAAAATCTATATACGAATACACATAATATAACGTAGATTTCTATAGAAATATATATACAAAATACACATGAAATGATGTAAATACGTATAAAAATATATATACAAAATACACATTAAATAATTTAAATTCTCGTCAAAATAAATAAACAAAATATCAATAAAAGAATGTGTATTTGTATGAAAACAGATATACAAAATACTCATAAAATAACCTAAGTTTGTATAAAACTATATACAAAAATACACATCAATAATTTAAATTTGTATGAAAATAAATATTCAAAATACACATAAAGATAGGTAAATTTGTATTGAAATACATATACAAAATACATATAAAATAATGGAAGTTTGAATGAAAATATATAAACATATACACTTAAAATAACGTAAATTTGTATCAAATATATATACAAAATACTAATTAAATAATGTAAATATGTATAAAAAAATATATTCAAAACACAAATAGAATAATGTAAAATCGTATCAAAATAAATACACAGAATATTAATAAAATAATGTAAATTTGTATGAAAATAAAGATGCAAAATAGCCATAAAATAAAGCATTTTTTATAAATATATATATACCAAAATACACATAAAATATTTAAATTTGTATTAAAATAAATATAAAAAATGCACATACTGTAAGGTAAATTTGTTTTGAAATAGATATGCAAAATATATATAAAACAATGTAAATTTGTTTCAAAATATATATACGAATACACATAAAATAACGTTGATTTCTATAAAAAAAATATACAAAATACACATAAAATGAAGTAAATACGTATAAAAAAATGAATACAAAATACACATAAAAATCGTATCAAAATAAATAAACAAAATACTAGTAAAAGAAATTGTATTTGTATAGATATAAATATACAAAATTCACATAAAATATCGTATATTTGTATAAAACTATATCCAAAAATACACAGAAGTAATTAAATTTGTATGAAAATATATATACAAAATACAGCTAAAATAAGCTAAATTTGAATTGAAATGTACATACAAAATACATAAAATAATGTAAATCTGTATCAAAATATTTATACAAATACATATAATAACGTAGATTTGTTTAAAAATATATAAACAAAATACACATTAAGTAATGTAAATACGTATAAAAAATATGTACAAAATACACATATAATCATGTAATTCGTATCAAAATAAATAAACAAAATAGCAATAAATTAATGTAAATTTGTATGAGAAAACATATACAAATAACGCAAATTCCTATAAAAATATATGTACAAAAATGCACATAAAATAAAGTAAATTAGCATAAAAATATATATACAAAACACACACTAAATAATGTAAATGCGTACATAAATTAACCTAAATTTGTATAAAACTATATACAAAAATACACAAAAATAATTTAAATTTGTTTGAAAAGAAATATACAAAATACACATAAAATTAGGTAAATTTGTATGAAATACATATACAAAATACACATCAAATAATGTAAATTTGAATGAAAATAAATAAACAAATACACTTAAAATAACGTAAATTTGTATAAAATATATCTGCAAGATACACATTAAATAATGTAAATGTGTATAAAAAAATATATACAAAAAAAAATAGAATAATGTAAAATCGTTTCAAAATAAATACACAGAATATCAATAAAATAATGTAAATTTGTATGAAAATAAAGATGCAAAATTCCCAAAAATTATCGCATTTTTTATAAAAAAATATATACCAAAATACACTTAAAATATTTAAATTTGTATAGAAATAAATATACAAAATGCATATACAGTAAGGTAAATTTGTATTGAAAGAGATATTTAAAAATACATATAAAACTATGAAAATTTGTTTCAAAATATATATACGAATACACATAAAATAAAGTAGATTTCTATAGAAATATATATACAAAATACATATGAAATTATGTAAATACGTATAAAAATATATATACAAAATACATATCAAATAATGTAAATTCGCGTCAAAATAAATAAACAAAATATCATGAAAAGAATGTGTATTTGTATGAAAATAGATAATAGATAATAAATTTGTATAAAATATATATGCAAGATACACATGAAATAATGTAAATATGTATAAAAAAGTATATACAAAAAACAAATAGAATAATGTAAAATCGTATCAAAATAAATACACCGAATATTAATAAAATAATGTAAATTTGTATGAAAATAAAGATGCAAAATTCCTATAAAATAGCGCATTTCTTATAAAAATATATATACCAAAATACACATAATATATTTAAATTTGTATTGAAATAAATATACAAAATGCATTTACAATTAAGCAAATTTGTATTGAAAGAGATATGCAAAAATACATATAAAACAATGTAAATTTGTTTCAAAATATATATACGAATACAAATAAAAAACGTAGATTTCTATAAAAATATATTTACAAAATACACATAAAATTAGGTAAATACGTATAAAAAAATGTATACAAAATACACATAAAATAATGTAAATTCGAATTAAAATAAATGAAAATTTGAATGAAAATATAAAAACAATTACACTTAAAATAACGTAAATTTGTATAAAATATATATGCAAGATACACATTAAATAATGTAAATGTGTATAAAAAAATATATACAAAAAACAAATAGAATAATGTAAAATCGTATCAAAATAAATTCACAGAATATCAATAAAATAATGTAAATTTGTATGAAAATAAAGATGCAAAATTCCCAAAAATTATCGCATTTTTTATAAAAATATATATACCAAAATACACATAAAATATTTAAATTTGTATTGAAATAAATATACAAAATGCATATACAGTAAGGTAAATTTGTATTAAAAGAGATATTCAAAAATACATATAAAACAATGTAAATTTGTTTCAAAATATATATACGAATACACATAAAAGAAAGTAGATTTCTATAGAAATATATATACAAAATACACATAAAATTAAGTAAATACGTATAAAAAAATGTATACAAAATACACATAAAATAATGTAAATTCGATTTAAAATAAATAAACAAAATACCAATAAAAGAATGTGTATTTGGATAAATATAAATATACAAAATACATATATAAAATAAATATAAAATAAGGTAGATTTGAAATAAAATATATGTACAAAATACACATAAAATAATGTAAATTTATATGAAAATATATATACAAATACACATAAAATACCATGAATTTGTATAAAAATATATATTCAAAATAAATATTAAATAATGTAAAAGCGTATAAAAATATATATACAAAGTACATATAAAATAATGTAAATTCGTATCAATATAAATCAACAAAACACCAATAAAATAATATATATATATATATATATATATATATATATATATATATATATATATATATATATATATATATATATATATATATATATATATATATATATATATATATATATATATATATATATATATATATATATATATATATGAATGAAAATAAATTTACTAAATACACATAACATAACTAAAATTTGTATTAAAATATATACAAAAATACATATAAATAATTTGAGATTGTATGAAAATAGATATACAAAATACACATAAAACTAGGTAAATTTCTTTTGAAATGTAGATACAAAATAGCCATAAAATATTGTAAATTTGTGTCAAAATATATAAACAAATACACATAAAATAACGTAAATTTGTATGAAAAATATATACAAAATACACATAGAATAATGTCAATTCGTATCAAAATGAATGAGCAGAAATCAATAAAATAATGTATATTTGTATGAAAATAAAGATGCAAAATACCCAAAAAATAAAGCATATGTTTTTAAAAATACAGATACGAAAATACACATCGAATAATTAAATTTGTATTAAAATTAATATACAAAATGCGTATATAATAAGGTAAATTTGTATTGAAAAAATATGCAACATACACGTTTACTCATACAAATTTATATTATTTTATTGGTATTTTGTTTATTTATTTTGATACGAAATACATGATTATATGTGTATTTTGTACACATTTTTTTTATACGTATTTACATTATTTAATGTGTATTTTGTTTATATTTTCATACAAATTTACGTTATTATATGTGTATTTGTATAAATATTTTGATACAAATTTACTTTATTTCATGTATTTTGTATATATATTTCAATTCAAATTTAGCTTATTTTGTGTGTATTTTGTATATATTTTCATACAAATTTAATTACTTCTGTGTATTTATGTATATAGTTTTGTATAAATTTACGTTATTTTATGTGTATTTTGTATATTTATATTTATACAAATACACATTCTTTTATTGGTATTTTGTTTATTTATTTTGATACGAATTTACATTATTTTATGTGTATTTTGTATACATTTTTTTATACGTATTTACTTCATTTTATGTGTATTTTGTATATATATATTTATAGAAATCTACGTTATTTTATGTGTATTCGTATACATATTTTGAAACAAATTTGCTTTGCTTTAAATGTATTTTGCGTATCTATTTCTATAAAAATTTACCTTATTGTATGTGTTTTTTATATATTTATTTTAATACAAATCTAATTTTTTTATGTGTATTTTGGTATATATATTTTTATAAATAAAAAAAATGCGTTATTTTATGGGTATTTTGCCTCTTTATTTTCATACAAATTTACATTATTTTATTAATATTCTGTGTATTTATTTTGATACGATTTTACATTATTCTATTTGTGTTTTGTATATATTTTTTTATACAAATTTACGTTATTTTAAGTGTATTTGTTTATGTATTTTCATTCAAATTTACATTATTTTATGTGTATTTAGTATATGTATTTCCATACAAATTTACCTAATTTATGTGTATTTTGTATATTTATTTTCATACAAATTTAAAATATTTTTGTGTATTTTTGTATATAGTTTGATACAAATTTAGGTTATTTTATGTGTATTTTGAATATCTATTAAATATATATACAAAATACATATGAAATTATGTAAATACGTATAAAAATATATATAGAAAATACATATCAAATAATGTAAATTCGTGTCAAAATAAATAAACAAAATATCATGAAAAGAATGTGTATTTGTATGAAAATAGATAATAGATAATAAATTTGTATATATATATATATATATATATATATATATATATATATATATATATATATATATATATATATATATATATATATATATATATATATATATATATATATATATAAATATATAAAAAAGTATATACAAAAAAAAAATAAAATAATATAAAAAAATAAAAAAATATAAAAAATAAAAATAATAATAAAATAAATAAAATAATGAAAATAAAGATGCAAAATCCATATAATATATAACATTTATATAAATAATATACCAAAATACATATAATTTTTAAATTTGTATTGAAATAAATATACAAAATGCATATACAATAAGATAAATTTGTATTGAAAGAGATATGCAAAATACATATAAAATAATGTAAATTTGTTTCAAAATATATATACGAATACAAATATAAAAAATAGATTTCTATAAAATATATATACAAAAATACACATAAATAATTAAGTAAATAAAAAAAAAAAATGTATTCAAAATACATAAAAATAATATAAATTGAATTAAAATAGATAAACAAAATACCAATAAAGAATGTATTTGGATAAATATAAATATACAAAATACACATACAAAATAAACATAAAATAAGGTAGATTTGTAATAAAATATATGTACAAAATACACATACAATAATGTAAATTTATATGAAAATATATATACAAATACACATAAAATACCATGAATTTGTATAAAAATATATATTCAAAATAAATATTAAATAATGTAAAAGCGTATAAAAATATATATACAAAGTACATATAAAATGAAAATTAAGATGCAAAATACGTATAAAATAACGCATTTTTTTTTAAATTATTGATACCAAAATACACATAAAATATTTGAACTTGTATTAAAATAAATATACAAAATGCACATACAATAAGGTAAATTTGTATTGAAATATATATGCAAAATACATATAAAATAATGTAAATTTGTTTCAAAATATATATACGAATACACATAAAATAACGTAGATTTCTATAAAAATACATATACAAAATACATATAAAATTAAGTAAATACGTATAAAAAAATGTATGCAAAATACACATAAAATAATGTAAATTCGTATAAATGTAAATAAACAATATACCAATAAAAGAATGTGTATTTGTATAAATATAAATATACAAAATGCACATAAAATACCGTAAATTTATATAAAACTATATACATAAAATAACGCAAATTTCTATAAAAATATATGTACAAAAATGAACATTAAATAAATTTGCATAAAAATATATATACAAAACACACATTAGATAATGTAAATGAGTATAAAAATATGTATACAAAATACCTATGAAATAATCTAAACTCGTATCGAATTAAATTAAGAAATACCAATAAAATAATGTAATTTTAGATGAAAATATATATACAAAATACACATAAAATAACCTAAATAAAAATACAAATATACACATAAAATAATTTAAAATTGAATGAAATAAATATACAAAATAAACATAAAATAAGGTAAATTTGTAATGAAATATATGAAAAAATACACAAAAAATAATATAAATTTGTATGAAAATATATATACAAATACTCATTAAATAACATGAATTTGTATAAAATTTGTATCAAAATATATACTTATACACACAATAAAATAACGTAATTTTTTTATGAAAATGTATATACAAAATACACATAAAATAATTTAAATAAGTTGAAAAATATATATACAAAAAACACATAAAATAATGTAAATATATATGAAAATATATAAACAAATACACATAAAATAATGTAAATTTGGATAAAATATATATCATAAAATAATGTAAATTCGTATCAAAATAAATAAACAAAATACCAATAAAAGAATGTGTATTTGTATGAATATAAATATACAAAATACACATAAAATAACGTAAATTTATATAAAACTATATACAAAAATACACAGAAGTAATTAAATTTGTATGAAAATATATACAAAATACACACAAAATAAGCTAAATTTGAATTGAAATATATATACAAAATACATGAAATAAAGTAAATTTGTATCAAAATATTTATACAAATACACATATAATAACGTAAATTTGTATGAAAATATATAAACAAAATACACATTAAATAATGTAAATACGTATAAAAAAATATGTACAAAATACACATATAATCATGTAATTCGTATCAAAACAAATAAACAAAATACCAATAAAATAATATGAATTTGTATGAGTAAACGTGTATGTTGCATATTTTTTTAATACAAATTTACCTTATTATATACGCATTTTGTATATTAATTTTAATACAAATTTAATTATTCGATGTGTATTTTTGTATCTGTATTTTTATAAAGATATGCTTTATTTTTTGGGTATTTTGCATCTTTATTTCATACAAATTTACATTATTTTATTGATATTCTGCTCATTCATTTTCATACGAATTGACATTATTCTATGTGTATTTTGTATATATTTTTCATACAAATTTACGTTATTTTATGTTTAAAAATATGTACAAAATACACATATAATCATGTAATTCGTATCAAAATAAATAAACAAAATACCAATAAAATAATATAAATTTGTATGAGTAAACGTGTGTTGCATATTTTTCAATACAAATTTACCTTATATACGCATTTTGTGTATTAATTTTAATACAAATTTAATTATTCGATGTGTATTTTTGTATCTGTATTCTTATAAACATATGCTTTATTATTTGGGTATTTTGCATCTTTATTTTCATACAGATTTACATTATTTTATTGATATTCTGCTCATTCATTTTGATACGAATTGACATTATTCTATGTATATTTTGTATATATTTTTCATACAAATTTACGTTATTTTATGTGTATTTGTTTATATATTTTGACACAAATTTACAATATTTTATGGGTATTTTGTATATATATTTCAAAAGAAATTTACCTAGTTTTATGTGTACTTTGTATATCTATTTTCATAGAAACTCAAATTATTTCTATGTATTTTTGTATATATTTTAATACAAATTTTAGTTATGTTATGTGTATTTTGTAAATTTATTTTCATTCAAATATATATTATTTTATTGGTGTTTTGTTGATTTATATTGATACGAATTTACATTATTTTATATGTACTTTGTATATATATTTTTATACGCTTTTACATTATTTAATATTTATTTTGAATATATATTTTTATACAAATTCATGGTATTTTATGTGTATTTGTATATATATTTTTATAAAAATTTACATTATTTTATGTGTATTTTGTACATATATTTTTTTACAAATCTACCTGATTTTATGTTTATTTTGTATGTGTATTTTGTATATTTATATTTATCCAAATACACATTCTTTTATTGGTATTTTGTTTATTTATTTTAATTCGAATTTACATTATTTTATGTGTATTTTGTATATATTTTTTTATACGTATTTACTTAATTTTATGTGTATTTTGTATATATATTTTTATAGAAATCTACGTTTTTTTATTTGCATTCGTATATATATTTTGAAACAAATTTATATTGTTTTATATGTATTTTTGCATATCTCTTTCAATACAAATTTACCTTATTTTATGTGCATTTTGTATGTTTATTTCAATGCAAATTTAAATATTTTATGTGTATTTTGGTATATATATTTTTATAAGATTACGAAAATTTGAGTAAAAATATATACAAAAAAACAAAAAAGTAAATTTCAATTTGTATGAAAATAGATATACAAAATACACATATAATTATTTAAATTTGTATTTAAATACATGTACAAAATACACATATAATAATGTAAATTTTTATGAAATGAAACCAAATTCACATAAAATTCGCGTCAAATTAAATAAACAAAATATCAATAAAAGAATGTGTATTTGTATGAAAATAGATATACAAAATACATATAAAATAACCTAAATTTGTATCAAACTATATACAAAAACACACAAAAATATTTTAAATTTGTATGAAAATAAATATTCAAAATACACATAAAATTAGGTAAATTTGTATTGAAATACATACACAAAATACACATAAAATAATGTAAATTTGAATGAAAATACATAAACAAATACACTTAAAATAATGTAAATTTGTATAAAAAAATATGTACAAAACACAAATTGAATAATGTAAAATCGTATCAAAATAAATACACAGAATATTAATAAAATAATGTAAATTTGTATGAAAATAAAGAAGCAAAATACCCATAAGATAACGCATTTTTTTATTTATAAAAATATATATACCAAAATATACATCAAAAAATTAAATTTGTATTAAAATAAATATACAAAAAACACATACAATAAGGTAAATATGTATTGATATAGATATGCAAAATACATATAAAACAATGTAAATTTGTTTCAAAATATATATACGAATACACATATAATAACGTAGATTTCTATAAAAATATATATACAAAATACACATAAAATGAAGTAAATACCTATAAAAAAATGTATACAAAATACACATAAAATAATGTAAATTCATATCAAAATAAATAAACAAAATATCAATAAAAGAATGTGTATTCGTATAAATATAAATATACAAAATACACATAAAATAACGTAAATTTATATAAAACTATATACAAAAATACACAGAAGTAATTAAATTTGTATGAAAATATATACAAAATACACACAAAATAAGCTAAATTTGAATTGAAATATATATGCAAAATACATGAAATAAAGTAAATTTGTATCAAAATATTTATACAAATACACATATAATAACGTAAATTTGTATGAAAATATATAAACAAAATACACATTAAATAATGTAAAAACGTATAAAAAAATATGTACAAAATACACATATAATCATGTAATTCGTATCAAAATAAATAAACAAAATACAAATAAAATAATATAAATTTGTATGAGTAAACGTGTATGTTCCATATTTTTTCAATAAAAATTTATCTTATTATATACGCATTTTGTATATTAATTTTAATAAATGTGTATTTGAATATATATTTTGATACAAATTTACATTATTTTATGTATTTTCTATATTTATTTCAATTCAAATTTAGCTTATTTTATGTGTGTTTTGTATATCTATTTTCATACAAATTTAATTATTTTTGTTTATTTTTGTATATAGTTTTATACAATTTTACGTTATTTTATGTGTATATTTATATTTATACAAGTAAACATTCTTTAATTGGCATTTAGTTTATTTATTTTGATACGAGTTTACATTATTTTATGTGTATTTTGTATACATTTTCTTATACGTATTTACTTCATTTTATGTGTATTTTGTATATATAATTTTATAGAAATCTACGTTATTTTATGTGTATTCGTATATATATTTTGAAACAAATTTACATTGTTTTATGTGTATTTTGCATATCTATTTCAATACAAATTTACCTTATTGTATGTGCATTTTGTATATTTATTGTAATACAAATTTAAATATTTTATGTGTATTTTGGTATATATTTTCATAAAAAATGCGTTGTTTTATGGGTATTTTGCGTCTTTATTTTCATACAAATTTACATTATTTTATTAATATTCTGTGTATTTATTTTGATACTATTTTACATTATTCTATTTGTGTTTTGTATATATTTTTTTATACATATTTACATTATTTAATGTGTATTTTCTATATATATTTCATACAAACTTACGTTATTTTAAGTGTATTTGTTTATATATTTTCATTCAAATTTACATTATTTTATGTGTATTTTGTATATGTATTTCAATAGAAATTTAACTAGTTTTATATGTATTTTGTATATATATTTTTATACAAATTTAAATTATTTTTGTGTATTTTTTTAATAGAGTTTTATACAAATATACAATATTTTATGTGTATTTTGTTATCTATTTTCATACAAATACACATTCTTTTATTGATATTTTGTTTATTTATTTTGATGCGAATTTATATTATTTAATGTGTATTGTGTATATATATTTTTTTACGTATTTACGTCATTTCATGTGTATTTTTTATATATATTTCTATAGAAATATACGTTATTTTATGTGTATTCGTATATATATTTTGAAACAAATATACATTGTTTTATGTGCATTTTGTATATTTTTTCAATACAAATTTCCCTTATTGTACGTGCATTTTGTATATTAATTTTAATACAAATTTAATTATTCTATGTGTATTCTTGTATATGTACTGTAAAAAAAAAAATGCTTTATTTTATGGGTATTTTGCATCTTTATTTTCATACAAAATTACATTATTTTATTGATATTCTGTGTATTTATTTTGATACGATTTTACATTATTCTATGTATATTTTGTATATCTATTTTATACAAATGTACGTTATTTTATGTGAATTTGTTTTCATTTCATACAAATTTACATTATTTTATGTGTATTTTGTACATGTATTTAAATACAAATTTAACTATATATATGTGTATTTTGTATATCTATTTTCATATAAATTGAAATTTATTTTTTTGTTTTTTTGTATAAATTTTTATTCAAATTTTCGTAATTTTATGTGTATTTTGTATATTTATTTTCCTACAAATATACGTTCTTTTATCGGAATTTTGTTTATTTATTTTGATACGAATTTTCATTTTTTTAGGTGTATTTGATATATATATTTTTATACTTATTTGCATAATTTTATATGTATTTTGAATATATATTTTCATAGAAATTTACTCTATATGTATATACAAAAAAACACACAAAAAAATTAAATTTGTATGAAAATAAATATACAAAATACACATAAAATTAGGTAAATTTGTATTGAAATACATATACAAAATACACTTAAAATAATGTAAATTTGAATGAAATTTTATAAACAAATACACTTAAAATGACGTTAATTTGTATAAAATATATATAAAAAATACACATGAAATAATGAAAATATGTATAAAAAAATATATACAAAACACAAATAGTATAATATAAAATCGTATCAAAATATATACACAGAATATTAATAAAATAATGTACATTTGTATGAAAACTAAGATGCAAAATACCTATAAAATAACGCATTTTTTATAAAAATTATATATACCAAAATACACATAAAATATTTGAATTTGTATTAAAATAAATATACAAAATGCACATACAATTAGGTAAATTTGTATTGAAATAGATATGCAAAAAACATATAAAACAATGTAAATTTGTTTTAAAATATATATACGAAAATATATAACGTAGATTTCTATAAATATATATATACAAAATACAAATAAAATTAAGTAAATACGAATCAAAAATGTATACAAAATACACATAAAATAATGTAAATTCGTATAAATATAAATAAACAAAAAACTAATAAGAGAATGTGTATTTGTATAAATATAAATATACAAAATGCACATAAAATAACGTAAATTTGTATAAAACTATATACAAAAATACACAGAAGTAATTAAATTTGCATGAAAATAGATATACAAAATACACACAAAATAAGCTAAATTTGAATTGAAATATATAAACAAAATACATAAAATAAAGTAAACTCGTTTCAAAATATTTTTAACAAATACACATATAATAACGTAAATTTGTAAAAAAAATATATAAACAAAATACACATTAAGTAATGTAAATACGTATAAAAAAATATTTACAAAATATACCAATAATCAAGTCATTCGTATCAAAATAAATAAACAAAAACTAATTAAATAATGTAAATTTGTATGAGAAAACATATACAAAATACACATAAAATAACGTTTTAAGTTTCTATAAAAATATATGTACAAAAATGCACATAAAATTAGTTTGCATAAAAAAATATATACAAAACACACATTAGATAATGTAAATGAGTATAAAAATATGTATACAAAATACCTATGAAATAATCTAAATTCGTATCGAGTTAAATTAAGAAAATAACAATAAAATAATGTAATTTTGGATGAAAATATATATAGAAAACACACATAAAATAACCTAAATACAAATACAAATATACACATTAAATAATTTAAAATTGAATGAAATAAATATACAAAATAAACATAAAATAAGGTAAATTTGTAATAAAATATATGTAAGAATACACATAGAATAATATAAATTTGAATGAAAATATATATACAAATACACATAAAATAACATGAATTTGTATAAAATGTTTCAAAATATATACGAATACACACAATAAACTAATGTAAATTTTTATGAAAATGTATATATAAAATCCACATAACATAGCTTAAATACGTAGAAAAAAATAAATACAAAATACACACAAAATAATGTAAATTGTAAAATTAAATACAAAATTCCAATAAAAGAATGTATATTTGTAGGAAAATATATATACAAAAAACAAATAAAATAACTAGAATTTGTATAAAAATATAAACAAAAATACACAAAAATAATTTAAATTTGTTTGAAAATAGATATGAAAAATACACATAAAGTTAGGCAAATTTGTATTGAAATACATATACAAAACTCACATAAAATAATGTAAATTTGTATGAAAATATATAAACAAATACATATAAAATCACGTAAATTTGGATAAAATATATATATACAAAATATACATTAAATATTTTAAATATATATAAAAATATATTATATTATATATATTTTTATTGATATTTGCGTTATTTATGTGTATTTTGTATATGTTTTCTTATAGAAATTTACATTATTTTATTGGTATTTTGTCTATTTATTTAGATACGAATTACATGATTATTTGTGTATTTTTTACATTTTTTTTATACGTATTTACATTATTTAATGTGTATTTTGTTTATATATTTTTATACAAATTTACGTTATTATATGTGTATTTGTGTAGGTATTTTGATACAAATTTACATTATTTTATGTATTTTGTATATATATTTCAATTCAAATTTAGCTTATTTTATGTGTATTTTGTATATCTATTTATTTTAATACAAAATCAAATATTTTATGTTTTTTCGTATATATATTTTTATAAAAAATGCGTTATTTAATGGGTATTTTGCATCTTAATTTTCATACAAATCTACATTATTTTATTAATATTTTCTGTATTTATTTTGATACGATTTTACATTATTTTATTTGTGTTTTGTATATATTTTTTTATACATATTTACATTATTTAATGTGTTTTTTGTATATATATTTGATATAAATTTACGTTATTTTAAGTCTATCTGTTTATATATTTTCATTCAAATTTACATTATTTTCAGTGTATTTTGTATATGTATTTCAATACATATTTACCTAATTTTATATGTTTTTTGTATATTTATTTTCATACAAGTTTAAATTATTTTTTTGTATTTTTGTTTATTGTTTTATACAAATTTAGGTTATTTTATGTGTATTTTGTGTATCTATTTTCATACAAATACACATTCTTTTCATGATATTTTCTTTATTTATTTTGACACGAATTAACATTATTTAATGTGTATTTTGTATATATATTTTTATACGTATTTACATTATTTCAAGTGTATTTTGTATATAAATTTCTATAGAAATCTGCGTTATTTTATGTGTATTCGTATATATATTTTGAAACAAATTTACATTGTTTTATGTGTATTTTGCATATTTTTTCAATACAAATTTACCTAATTGTATGTGTATTTTGTATATTAATTTTAAAACAAATTTGATTAATCTATGTGTTTTTTTGTATATGTATTCTTATAAAAATATGTAATTAGTTAAATTTGTATTTAAATACATGTACAAAATACACATAAAATAATGTAAATTTGTATGAAATGAAAACAAATTCACATAAAATAACGTACATTTGTATAAAATAGATATACAAAATAATTTTATGTGTATTTTGTATATTTATTTTCATACAAATTTAAACTATTTTTGTGTATTTTTGTTTATAGTTTTATACAAACTTAGGTTATTTTATGAGTATTTTGTATATCTATTTTCATACAAATACACATTCTTTTATTGATATTTTGTTTATTTGTTTTGACGAGAATTTAAATTATTTAATGTGTATTTTGTATATATATTTTTTTACGTATTTACATCATTTCATGTGTATTTTGTATATATCTTTCTATAGAAATCTACGTTATTTTATGTATATTCGTATATCGATTTTTAAACAAATTTACACTTATATGTGTATTTTGCATATTTTTTTCAACACAAATTTACCTTATTGTATATGCATTTTGTATATTAATTTTAATACAAATTTAATTATTCTATGTGTATTTTTGTATATGTATTTTTATAAAAATATGCTTTATTTTATGGGTATTTTGCATCTTTATTTTCATACAAATTTACGTTATTTTATTGATATTCTGCTCATTCATTTTGATACGATTTGACATTATTCTATGTGTATTTTGTATATATTTTTCAAACAAATTTACGTTATTTTATGTGTATTTGTTTATATATTCTGACACAAATTTACAATATTTTAAGGGTATTTTGTATATATATTTCAAAAGAAATTTACCTATTTATATGTGTATTTTGAATATCTATTTTCATACAAACTCAAATTATTTTTATGTATTTTTGTATATATTTCAATACAAATTTTAGTTATGTTATGTGTATTTTGTAAATCTATTTTCAATCAAATATATATTATTTTATTGGTATTTTGTTGATTTATATTGATACGAATTTACATTATTTTATATGTACTTTTTATATATATTTTTATACGCATTTACATTATTTAATATTTATTTTGAATATATAATTTTATACAAATTCATGGTATTTTATGTGTATTTGTATATATATTTTCATATAAATTTACATTATTTTATGTGTATTTTGTACATATATTTCATTACAAATTTACCTTATTTTATGTTTATTTTGTATGTGTATTTTGTACATTTATATTTATACAAATACACATTCTTTTATTGGTATTTTGTTTATTTATTTTGTTTCGAATTTATATTATTTTATGTGTATTTTGTTTACATTTTTTTATACGTATTTACCTAATTTTATGTGTATTTTGTATATATATTTTTATAGAGATCTACGTTATTTAATGTGTATTCGTACATATATTTTGAAATAAATTTACTTTGTTTTATATGTATTTTTCCATATCTCTTTCAATAGAAGTTTACCTTATTGTATGTGCATTTTGTACATTTATTTCAATACAAATTTAAATATTTTATGTGTATTTTGGTATATATATTTTTATAAGAAATGCGCTATTTGATGGGAATTTTGCATCTTTATTTTCATACAAATTTACATTATTTTATTAATATTCGGTGTATTTATTTTGATACGATCTTACATTATTCTATTTGTTTTTTGTATTTATTTTTTTTATACATATTTACATTATTTAATGTATATCTTGCATATATATTTCATACAAATTTATTATCTATTATTTATTTTCATACAAATACACATTCTTTTCATGATATTTTATTTATTTATTTTGACACGAATTTACATTACTTAATTTGTATTTTATATATATATATATATATATATATATATATATATATATATATATATATATATATATATATATATATATATATATATATATATATATATATATATATATATATATATATATATATATATATATATATATATATATATATATATATATATATATATATATTTTTTTTTATACGTATTTACATAATTTCATGTGTATTTTGTATATATATTTCTATAGAAATCTACGTTATTTTATGTGTATTCGTATATATATTTTGAAACAAATTTACAATGTTTTATTTGTATTTTGCTTTTTTTTCATTACAAATTTACCTTATTGTATGTGTGCATTTTGTATATTAATTTTAATACAAATTTAATTATTCTATATGTATTTTTGTATATGTATTTGAAAAAAAAAATGCTTTATCTTAAGTGTATTTTGCATCTTTGTCTTCATACAAATTTAAATTATTTTATTGATATTCTGTGTTCTTATTTTGATACGATTTTACATTATTCTATGTATAACAAAAATAAATACAGAATACACAAAAATAGATATGCAAAATACATATAAACAATGTAAATTTGCTTCAAAATATATATATGAATACACATGACATGGGTATTTTGAATCTTAATTTTCATACCAATTTACATTATTTTATTAATATTTTCTGTATTTATTTTGATAAGATTTTACATTATTTTATTTGTGTTTTGTATATATTTTTTTTATACATATTTACATTATTTAAAGTGTTTTTTGTATATATATTTGATACAAATTTACGTTATTTTAAGTCTATATGTTTATATATTTTCATTCAAATTTACATTATTTTATGTGTATTTTGTATATCTATTTTCATACAAATACACATTCTTTTCATGATATTTTTTTTATTTATTTGACACGAATTAACATTATTTAATGTGTATTTTGTATATATATTTTTATACGTATTTACATTATTTCAAGTGTATTTTGTATATATATTTCTATAGAAATCTACGTTATTTTATGTGTATTCATATATATATTTTGAAACAAATTTACACTTTTATGTGTATTTTATGGGTATTTTGCATCTTTATTTTCATACAAATTTACATTATTTTATTGATATTCTGTGTATTTATTTGGTGTGATTTTACATGATGTGTATTTTGCATATATATTTTATATAAAATGTATTTGTTTTCATTTCATACAAATCTACATTATTTTATGTGTTTTTTGTACATGTATTTAAATACAAATTTAACTAGTTATAGTGCATTTTGTATATCTATTTTGTATGTATATTTTCATAGAAATTTACTCTATTTTATGAGTATTCGTATATATATTTTGATACAAATTTACATTATTAATGTGTATTTTGCATATCTATTTCAATACAAATTTACTTTATTGTACAAATTTAACTAGTTATATGTGTATCTTGTATATCTATTTTGTATGTATATTTTCATAGAAATTTTCTCTATTTTATGAGTATTCGTATATATATTTTGATACAAATTTACATTATTGATGTGTATTTTGCATATCTATTTCAATACAAATTTTCTTAATTGTACGTGCATTTTGTATATTTATTTTAATACAAATTTAATTATTTTATATATATTTTTGTATATATATTTTTATGCAAATATCCGTTATTATATGGATATTTTGCAGCTTTATTTTCATACAAATTTACATTATTTTTTTTATATTCTCTTTATTTATTTTGATACGATTTAACATTATTCTATGTGTATTTTGTATATATTTTTTTTACATATTTACATTATTTAAGGTTTATTTTGTATATATATTTTATCCAAATTTACATTATTTTATGTGTATTTGTTTATATATTTTTATACAAATTTACATTATTTTATGTGTATTTTGTATATACATTTTCATAAAAAAAATTACGTTATTTTATTGTGTGTATTCGTATATATTTTGATACAAATTTTATACAAATTCATGTTATTTAATGAGTATTTGTATATATATTTTCATACAAATTTATATTATTTTATGTGTATTTTTTCATATATTTCATTACAAATTTACCTTATTTTATGTTTATTTTGTATATTTATTTCATTCAATTTTAAATTATTTTATGTGTATATTTGTATTTATATTTAGGTTATTTTATGTGTATTTTGTATATATATTTTCATCCAGAATTACATTATTATATTGGTATTTTCATAATTTAATTCGATACGAATTTAGATTATTTTATAGGTATTTTGTATACGTATTTTTATACTCATTTGCATTACCTAATGTGTGTTTTGTATATATATTTTTATGCAAATTTATTTTATGTTCATTTTTGTACATATATTTTTATAGAAATTTGCGTTATTTTATGTATATAGTTTTATATAAATTAACGTTATTTTATGTGCATTTTGTATATTTATATTTATACCAATACACATTCTTTTATTGCTATATTTTTTATTTATATTTATACGAATTTACATTATTTTATGTGTATTTTGTATACTTTTTTTTATACGTATTTACTTAATTTTATATGTATTTTGTATATGTATTTTTATAGAAATCTACGATATTTTATGTGTATTCGCATATATATTTTGAAACAAATTTACATTATTTTATATGTATTTTGCATATCTATTTCAATACAAATTTACCTTATTGTATGTGCATTTTGTATATTTATTTTGATACAAATTCAAATATTTTATGTGTATTTTGGTATCAATAATTTTATAAAAAATGCGTTATTTTATAGGTATTTTGCATCTTAATTTTCATACAAATTTACATTATATTATTAATATTCTGTGAATATATTTTGATACGATTTTACATTATTCTATTTGTGCTTTGTATATATTTTTTTATACATATTTACATTATTTAATGTGTATTTTGTATATATATTTCATACAAATTTACGTTATTATATGTGTATTTGTTTATATATTTTCTTTCAAATTTACATTATTTTATGTGTATTTTGTATATGTATTTCAATAGAAATTAACCTAATTTTATGTGTATTTTGTATATTTCTTTTCATACAAATTTAAATTATTTTTGTGTATTTTTGTATATAGTTTTATACAAATTTAGGTTAATTTATGTACGCATTTACATTATTTAATGTGTGTTTTGTATATATATTTTTATCCAAAGTTAATTTATTTTACGTTCATTTTTGGACATATATTTTTATAGAAATTAGCGTTAATTTATATGTATTTGTATATGTTTTCTCATACAAATTTACATTATTTTATTGCTATTTTGTTTATTTAGTTTGATACGAATTACATGATTATATGGGTATTTTGTACATATTTTTTATACATATTTACATTACTTAATATGTATTTTGTTTATATATTTTTAAACAAATTTACGTTATTATATGTATTTTTATAAATATTTTGATACAAATTTACATTATTTTATGTATTTTGTATATACATTTCAATTCAAATTTAGCTTATTTTATCTGTATTTTGTATATCTATTTTCATACGAATTTAATTACTTCTCTGTATTTTTGTATATAGTTTTATACAAATTTACGTTATTTTATGTGTATTTTGTATATTTATATTTATACAAATTCACATTCTTTTATTGGTATTTTGTTTATTTATTTTGATACGAATTTACATTATTTTATGTGTATTTTGTATACATTTTTTTATACATATTTACTTCATTTTACGTGTATTTTGTATATATTTTTATACAAATCTACGTTATTTTATGTGTATTCGTATATATATTTTGAAACAAATTTATATTGTTTTATATGTATTTTGCATATCTATTTCAATACAGATTTACCTTATTGTATGTGTATTTTGTATATTTATTTTAATACAAATAAATTTTTTTAAGTGTATTTTTGTATATATATTTTATGGGTATTTTTCTTCTTGATTTTCATACAAATTTACATTATTTTATTAATATTCAGTGAATTTATTTTGATACTATTTTACATTATTCTCTTTGTGTTTTGTATATATTTTTTTTATACAAATTTACGTTATTTTAAGTGTATTTGTTTATGTATTTTCATTCAAATTTACAGAATTTTATGTGTATTTTGTATATGTATTTCAATACAAATTTACCTAATTTTATGTGTATTTTGTATATTTATTTTCATACAAATTTAAATTATTTTTGTGTTTTTTTGTATATAGTTTTATACAAATTTATGTTATCTTATGTGTATTTTGTATATTTATTTTCATACAAATGCACATTCTTTTATTGACATTTTGTTTATTTATTTTGACGCGAATTTACATTATTTAATGTGTATTTTGTATGTATATTTTTATACGTATTTACTTCCTTTCATGTGTATTTTGTATATTTATAAAAAATGCGTTATTTTATGGGTATTTTGCATCTTTATTTTCATACAAATTTACATTATTTTATTTACATTCTGTGTATTTATTTTAATACGATTTTACATTATTCTATTTGTGTTTTGTATATATATTTTTTATACATATTTACATTATTTAATGAGTATTTTTTATATATATTTTATACAAATTTATGTTAATTTAAGTGTATTTGTTTATATATTTTCATTCAAATTTACATTATTTTATGTGAATTTTGTATATGTATTTCTTTACAAATTTATCTAATTTTATGTGTATTTTGTATATTTATTTTCATACAAATTTATCTTATGTTTGTGTATTTTTATATATAGTTTTATACAAATTTACGTTATTTTATGTGTATTTTGTATATGTATTTTCATACAAATACACATTCTTTTATTGATATTTTAATTATTTATTTTGACACGAATTTACATTATTTAATGTGTATTTTGTATATATATTTTTATACGTATTTACAACATTTCATGTGTATTTTGTATATATATTTCTATAGAAATCTACGTTATTTTATGTGTATTTTGTATATATATTTCATTATAAATTTGCCTTATTTTAAGTTTATTTTTATATCTATTTTCATTCAAATTCAAATCATTTTATGTGTATATATTTATTTGTATTTACGTTATTTTATGTGTATTTTCTATATATATTTTCATTCAAAATTACATTATTTTATCTGTATTTTGTTCATTTATTTCGATACGAATTTAGATTATTTCATGTGTATTTTCTATACATATACATATAGAGTAAAGTTCTATGAAAATATATATTCAAAATACATATAAAATTATGTAAATAAGTATAAAAATATATATCAAATACTTCATTTTATGTGTATTTTGTATATATTTTTATAAAAATTAACGTTATTTTATGTGCATTTGTATATATATTTTGAAACAAATTTACATTGTTTTATATGTATTTTGCATATCTATTTCAATACAAATTTACCTTACAGTATGTGCATTTTTTATATTTATTTTAATACAAATTTTAATATTTTATGTGTATTTTGGTATATATAATATATTTATAAAAAAAAATAGCTATTTTGCATCTTTATTTTCATACAAATATTTTATTATTATTCTGTGTATTTACTTTGTTACGATTTTACATTATTCTATTTGTGTTTTGAATATATTTTTTTATACATATTTACATTATTTAATTAGTATTTTGTATATATATATGATACAAATTTACGTTATTTTAAGTGTATATGTTTATATATTTTCATTCAAACTTCCATTATTTTATGTGTATTTTGTATATGTATTTCAATACAAATTTACCTAATTTTATGTGTATTTTGTATATTTATTTTCATACAAATTTAAATTATTTTTGTGTATTTCTCTATATAGTTTTATACAAACTTTGGTTATTTTATAAGTATTTTGTATATCTATTTTCAAACAAATACACATTCTTTTATTGATATTTTGTTTATTTTTTTTGACGAGAATTTAAATTATTTAATGTGTATTTTGTATATATATTTTTATACGTATTTACATCATTTCATGTGTATTTTGTATATATATTTCTATAGAAATCTACGTTATATTATGTGTATTCGTATATAGATTTTTAATCAAATTTACACTTTTATGTGTAATTTGCATATTTTTTCAATACAAATTTACCTTATTTTATGTGCATTTTGTATATTTTTTTTAAAACAAATTTAATAATTCTGTGTATTTCTGCATAAAAATTTTTATGAAAAATATGCATTATTTTTTGGGTATTTTGCATATCTATTTTCATACAAATTTACATTATTTTCTTGATATTCTGCTCATTCATTTTGATACGATCTGACATTATTCTATGTGTATTTTGTAAATATTTTTCATACAAATTTACGTTGTTTTATGTGTATTTGTTTATATATTTTGACACAAATTTACAATATTTTATGGGTATTTTGTAATTATATTTCAAAAGAAATTTACCTAGTTTTATGTGTATTTTGAATATCTATTTTCATACAAAATCAAATTATTTTTATGAATTTTTGTATATATTTCAATACAAATTTTAGTTATGTTATGTGTATTTTGTAAATCTATTTTCATTCAAATATATATTATTTTATTGGTATTTTGTTGATTTATATTGATACGAATTTACATTATTTTATATGTACTTTTTATATATATTTTTATACGCATTTACGTTATTTAATATTTATTTTGAATATATAATTTTATACAAATTCATGGTATTTTATGTGTATTTGTATATATATTTTCATATAAATTTACATTATTTTATGTGTATTTTGTACATATATTTCATTACAAATTTACCTTATTTTAAGTTTATTTTGTAAGTGTATTTTGTATATTTATATTTATCCAAATACACATTCTTTTATTGGTATTTTGTTTATTTATTTTAAATCGAATTACATGATTATATGTGTATTTTGTACACATTTTTTTATACGTATTTACATTATTTAATGTGTATTTTGTTTATATATTTTCATACAAATTTACGTTATTATATGTGTATTTGTATAAATATTTTGATACCAATTTACTTTATTTCATGTATTTTGTATATATATTTCAATTCAAATTTAGCTTATTTTGTGTGTATTTTGTATATATTTTCATACAAATTTAATTACTTTTGTGTATTTTTTATATAGTTTTATATAAATTTACGTTATTTTATGTGTATTTTGTATATTTATATTTATACAAATACACATTCTTTTATTGGTATTTTGTTTATTTATTTTGATACGAATTTACATTATTTTATGTGTATTTTGTATACATTTTTTATACGTATTTACTTCATTTTATTTGTATTTTGTATATCTATTTTTATAGAAATCTTCGTTATTTTATGTGTATTCGTATACATATTTTGAAACAAATTTACATTGCTTTATATGTATTTTGCATATCTATTTCAATACAAATTTACCTTATTGTACATATAAAACAATGTAAATTTGTTTCAAAATATATGTACGAATACACATAAAATAACGTAGATTTCTATAAAAATATATATACAAAATACACATAAAATTAAGTAAATACGTATAAAAAAATGTAAACAAAATACACATAAAATAATGTAAATTCGAAACAAAATAAATAAACAAAATATATATATATATATATATATATATATATATATATATATATATATATATATATACAAAATAAACATAAATATTAATATATATATATATATATATATATATATATATATATATATATATATATATATATATATATATATATATATATATATATATATATATATATATATATATATATATATATATATATATATATATATATATATATATACAAAATACACATAAAATATATATACAAAAATACATAAAAATAATTTGAGTTTGAATGAAAATAGATATTCAAAATACACATAAAACTAGGTAAATTTCTTTTGAAATATATATACAAAATACCCATAAAATATTGTAAATTTTTGTCAAAATATATAAACAAATACACATAAAATAGCGTAAATTTGTATGAAAAATATATACAAAATACACATTGAATAATGTCAAATCGTATCAAAATGAATGAGCAGAATATCAATAAAATAACGTAAATTTGTATGAAAATAAAGATGCAAAATACCCATAAAATAAAGCATATTTTTATAATAATACATATAGAAAAATACACATAGAATATTTAAATTTGTATTAAAATTAATATACCAAATTCATATACAATAAATTTAAATTTGATTATATTAAATGAAATAAATATGCAAAATAAACATAAAATAAGGTAAATTTGTAATAAAATATATGTAAGAATACACATAAAATAATATAAATTTGAATGAAAATATATATACAAATACACATAAAATAACATGAATTTGTATAAAATTTGTTTCAAAATATATACGAATACACACAATAAAATAACGTAAATTTTTATGAAAATGTATATATAAAATACACATAAAATAATTTAAATACGTAGAAAAATATATATACAAAATACACATAAAATAATGTAAATTCGTAAAAAATTAAATACACTAAATTCCAATAAAAGAATGTATATTTGTAGGAAAATATATATACAAAAAACAAATAAAATAACTAAAATTTGTATAAAAATATATACAAAAATACACAAAAATAATTTAAATTTGTTTGAAAATAGATATGCAAAATACACATAAAGTTAAGCAAATTTGTATTGAAATACATATAGAAAACTCACATAAAATAATGTAAATTTGTATGAAAATATATAAACAAATACATATAAAATAACGTAAATTTGGATAAAATATATATACAAAATATACATTAAATATTTTAAATATGTATAAAAATATATTATATTATATATATTTTTATTGATATTTGCGTTATTTATGTGTATTTTGTGTATGTTTTCTTATAGAAATTTACATTATTTTATTGGTATTTTGTCTATTTATTTTGATACGAATTACATGATTATTTGTGTATTTTGTACATTTTTTTTTATACGTATTTACATTATTTAATGTGTATTTTGTTTATATATTTTGATACAAATTTACATTATTTTATGTATTTTGTATATATATTTCAATTCAAATTTAGCTTTTTTATGAGTATTTTGTATATCTATTTATTTTAATACAAAATCAAATATTTTATGTTTTTTCGTATACATATTTTTCTAAAAAATGCATTATTTTATGGGTATTTTGCATCTTAATTTTCATACAAATTTACATTATTTTATTAATATTTTCTGTATTTATTTTGATACGATTTTACATTATTTTATTTGTGTTTTGTATATATATTTTTTATACATATTTACATTATTTAATGTGTTTTTTGTATATATATTTGATACAAATTTACGTTATTTTAAGTCTATATGTTTATATATTTTCATTCAAATTTACATTATTTTATGTGTATTTTGTATATGTATTTCAATACAAATTTACCTAATTTTATATATTTTTTGTATATTTATTTTCATACAAGTTTAAATTATTTTTGTGTATTTTTGTATATAGTTTTATACAAATTTAGGTTATTTTATGTGTATTTTGTATATCTATTTTCATACAAATACACATTCTTTTCATGATATTTTGTTTATTTATTTTGACACGAATTAACATTATTTAATGTGTATTTTGTATATATATTTTTATACGTATTTACATTATTTCAAGTGTATTTTGTATATATATTTCTATAGAAATCTGCGTTATTTTATATGTATTCGTATATATATTTTGAAAAAAATTTACATTGTTTTATGTGTATTTTGCATCTTTATTTTCATACAAATTTACATTATCTTATTGATATTCTGTGTATCTATTTTGATATGATTTTACATTATTCTATGTGTATTTTGTATATATATTTTATATAAAATGTATTTGTTTTCATTTCATACAAATCTACATTATTTTATGTGTTTTTTGTACATGTATTTAAATACAAATTTAACTAGTTATATGTGCATTTTGTATATCTATTTTGTATGTATATTTTCATAGAAATTTACTCTATTTTATGAGTATTCGTATATATATTTTGATACAAATTTACATTATTAATGTGTATTTTGCATATCTATTTCAATACAAATTTACTTTATTGTACGTGCATTTTGTATATTTATTTTAATACAAATTTAATTATTTTATATGTATTTTTGTATATATATTTTTATGCAAATATGCGTTATTATATGGATATTTTGCATCTTTATTTTCATACAAATTTATATTATTTCATTGATATTCTCTTTATTTATTTTGATACGATTTAACATTATTCTATGTGTTTTTTGTATATATTTTTTTATATATATATTTACATTATTTAATGTTAATTTTGTATATATTTTTTATCCAAATTTACATTATTTTATGTGTATTTGTTTATATATTTTCATACATATTCACACTATTTTATGTGTTTTTTGTATATATATTTTTCTACGTATTTAAATTATTTTATGTGTATTTTGTTTATACATTTTCATGAAAAAGATTACGTTATTTTATTGTGTGTATAAGTATATATTTTGATACAAATTTTATACAAATTCATGTGATTTAATGTGTATTTGTATATATATTTTCATACAAATTTATATTATTTTATGTGTATTTTTTCATATATTTCATTACAAATTTACCTTATTTTATGTTTATTTTGTATATTTATTTCATTCAAGTTTAAATTATTTTATGTGTATATTTGTATTTGTATTTAGGTTATTTTATGTGTATTTTGTATATATATTTTCATCCAAAATTACATTATTTTATTGGTATTTCTTAATTTAATTCGATACGAATTTAGATTATTTCATAGGTATTTTGTATACATATTTTTATACTCATTTACATTATCTAATGTGTGTTTTGTATATATATTTTTATGCAAATTTATCTAATGTTCATTTTTGTACATATATTTTTAGAGAAATTTGCGTTATTTTATGTATATATTTTATTTAAATTTACGTTATTTTATGTGCATTTTGTATATTTATATTTATACTAATACACATTCTTTTATTGGTATATTGTTTATTTACATTTATACGAGTTTACATTATTTTATATGTATATTGTATATATTTTTTATACGTATTTACTTAATTTTATGTGTATTTTGTATATGTATTTTCATAGAAATCTACGTTATTTTATGTGTATTCGTATATATATTTTGAAACAAATTTACATTATTTTATATGTATTTTTCAAATCTATTTCAATACAAATTTACCTTATTGTATGTGCATTTTGTATATTTATTTTAATACAAGTTCAAATATTTTATGTGTATTTTGGTATCAATAATTAAAAAAAAAATGCGTTATTTTATAGGTATTTTGCATCTTAATTTTCATTTTATATGTACTTTGTATATATATTTTTATACGCTCTTACATTATTTAATATTTATTTTGAATAAAATTTTTTATACAAATTCATGGTATTTTATGTGTATTTGTATATATATTTTCATATAAATTTACATTATTGTATGTGTATTTTGTACATATATTTAATTACAAATCTACCTTATTTTATGTTTATTTTGAATGTGTATTTTGTATATTTATATTTATCCAAATACACATTCTTTTATTGGTATTTTGTTTATTTAATGAGTATTTTTTATATATATTTTATACAAATTTATGTTAATTTAAGTGTATTTGTTTATATATTTTCATTCAAATTTACATTATTTTATGTGTATTTTGTATATGTATTTCTTTACAAATTTACCTAATTTTATATATTTTTTGTATATTTATTTTCATACAAATTTAACTTATTTTTGTGTATTTTATATATAGTTTTATACAAATTTACGTTATTTTATGTGTATTTTGTATATGTATTTTCATACAAATACACATTCTTTTATTGATACTTTAATTATTTATTTTGACAGGAATTTACATTATTTAATGTGTATTTAGTATATATATTTTTATACGTATTTACAACATTTCATGTATATTTTGTATATATATTTCTATAGAAATCTACGTTATTTTATGTGTATTCGTATATATATTTTGAAACAAATCTACATTTTTTTATGTGTATTTTGTATATATATTTCTTTATAAATTTGCCTTATTTTAAGTTTATTTTTATATCTATTTTCATTCAAATTCAAATCATTTTATGTGTATATATTTATTTGTATTTACGTTATTTTATGTGTATTTTCTATATATATTTTCATTCAAAATTACATTATTTTATCGGTATTTTGTTCATTTATTTCGATACGAATTTAGATTATTTCATGTGTATTTTCTATACATATACATATAGAGTAGATTTCTATGAAAATATATATTCAAAATACATATAAAATTATGTAAATAAGTATAAAAATATATATATCAAATACACCTAAAAAAAATGAAAATTCGTATCAAAATAAATAAATAAAATTCCGATAAAAGAACGTATATTTGTAGGAAAATAAATATACAAAATACATATAAAATTACGAAAATTTGAATAAAAATATATACAAAAATACACAAAATTAATTTCAATTTCTATGAAAAATGATATACAAAATACACATAATTAGTTAAATTTGTATTTAAATACATGTACAAAATTCACATAAAATAATGTAAATTTGTATGAAATGAAAACAAATTCACATAAAATAACGTACATTGGTATAAAATAGATATACAAAATATACATAGAATAATATAAAATAGTATCAAAATAAATACACAGAATATCAATAAAATAAAGTAATTTTGTATGAAAATAAAGATGCAAAATACCCATAAAATAAAGCATATTTTTATAAAAATACATATACAAAAACACACATAGAATAGCTAAATTTGTATTAAAATTAATATACAAAATGCACGTACAATAAGGTAAATTTGTATTGAAAAATATGCAAAATGCACATAAAACAATGTATATTTGTTTCAAAATATATATACGAATACACATAAAATAACGTATATTTCTATAGAAATATATATACAAAATACACATGAAATGACGTAAATACGTATAAAAATATATATACACAATACACATTAAATAATGTTAATTCGCATCAAAATAAATAAACAAAATATCAATAAAAGAATGTGTATTTGTTTGAAAATAGATATACAAAATACACATAAAATATTATAAATTTGAATAAAACTCTATACAAAAATACACAAAAATAATTTAAATTTGTATAAAATATATATACAAAATACACATGAAATTAGGTAAATTTCTATTGAAATACATATACAAAATACACATAAAATAATGTAAATTTGAATAAAAATATATAAACAAATACACTTAAAATAACGAAAATTTGTATGAACTATATTTAGAAAATACACATTAAATAATGTAAATATGTATAAAAAAATATATACAAAACACAAATAGAATAATGTAAAATAGTATCAAAATAAATACACAGAATATTAATAAAATAATGTAAATTTGTATGTAAATAAAGATGCAAAATACCCATAAAACAACGCATTTTTTATGAAAATATATATACCAAAATGCACATAAAATATTTAAATTTGTATTACAATAAATATACAAAATGCACATACAATAAAGTAAATTTGTATTGAAATAAATATGCAAAATACATATAAAACAATGTAAATTTGTTTCAAAATATACATACTAATACTCATAAAATAACGTAGATTTCTATAAAATATATATACAAAATACACATAAAATGTAGTAAATACGTATAAGAAAATGTATACAAAATACACATAAAATAATGTAAATTCGTATCAAAATAAATATACTAAATGCCAATAAAAGAATGTTTACTTGTATAAATATAAATATACAAAATACACATAAATTAAGTAAAATTGTATAAAACTATATACAAAAATAAACAAAAATAATGAAATTTTTTATGAAAATAGATATACAAAAGACATAAAATAAGCTAAATTTGAATTGAAATAAATATAGAAAATACATAAAATAATGTAAATTTGTATCAAAATATATATTCAAATACACATATAATAACGTAAATTTGTTTAAAAATATATAAACAAAATACACAATAAATAATGTAAATACGTATAAAAGATATGTACGTAATGTAAAAATTTATAAAATTAAAGATGCAAAATACCCATAAAATATCTTATTTTTAAAAAAATATATATACAAAAATACACATAAAATAATTAAATTTGTATTAAAATAAATATACAAAATACACATACAATAAGGTAGATTTTTATTGAAATAGATATGCAAAAAACACATAAAATAAAGAAAATTTTTATCAAAATATATACGAATACACAATAAAATTACGTAAATTTTTATGAAAATATATATACAAAATACACATAAAATAATGTAAATACATAGAAAAATATATATACAAAATAAACATAAAATAATATAAATTCATATCCAAATAAATAAACAAAATTTCCTCTAAAGGAATGTATATGTGTAGGAAAATATATTTAGAAAATACAAATAAAATAAAAAAAATTTGTATAAAAATAATACAAAAATACACAAAAATAATTTAAATTTGTTTGAAAATAGATATGCAAAATACAAATGAAATTAGGCAAATGTTTATTGAAATACATATACAAAATACACATAAAATAATGTAAATTTGTATGAAAATATATAAACAAATACACATAAGATAACGTAAATTTCCATAAAATATATGTACAAAATATACATTAAATAATGTAAATAAGTCTAAAAATATATATACAAAATACACAGAATAACGTAAAATCGTATCAAAATAAATAAACAGACAATCAATAAAATAATGTAAATTTGTATGAAAATAAAGATGCAAAATACCCATATAATAACGCATATTTGTTTAAAAATATATATACAAAAATACACATAAAATAATTAAATTTGCATCAAAATAAATATACAAAAGGCACATACAATAAAGAAATCTGTATTGAAATAGATATGCGAAATACACATAAATAATGTAAATTTGTATCAAAATATATATACATAAAATAGAGTAAATTTCTATGAAAATATATATTCAAAATACATATAAAATTATGTAAATAAGTATAAAAATATATATCAAATACACCTAAAAAAATGAAAACTCGTATCAAAATAAATAAACAAAATTCCGATAAAAGAACGTATATTTGTAGAAAAATAGATATACAAAATTCACATAAAATTACGAAAATCTGAATAAAAATATATACTTAAATACACAAAATTAATTTCAATTTGTATGAAAATAGATATACATAATACACATAATTAGTTAAATTTGTATTTAAATACATGTACAAAATACACATAAAATAATGTAAATTTGTATGAAATGAAAACAAATTCACATAAAATAACGTTCATTTGTATGAAATATATATACAAAATATACATAGAATAATGTAAAATCGTATCAAAATAAATACACAGAATATCAATAAAATAATGTAAATTTGTATGAAAATAAAGATGCAAAATACCCATAAAATAAAGCATTTTTTTTATGAAAATACATATACAAAAATACACATTGAATAATTAAATTTGTATTAAAATTAATATACAAAATGCACGTACAATAAGGTAAATTTATATTGAAAAAATATGCAAAATGCACATAAGACAATGTATATTTGTTTCAAAATATATATACGAATACACATAAAATAACATATGTTTCTATAGAAATATATATACAAAATACACATGAAATGACGTAAATACGTATAAAAATATATATACACAATACACATTAAATAATGTGAATTCGCGTCAAAATAAATAAACAAAATATCAATAAAAATGTGTATTTGTATGAAAATAGATATACAAAATACACATAAAATATTTTAAATTTATATAAAACTCTTTTTATAAAAATATATATACCAAAATAATAAAATTTTAAAATTTGTATTACAATAAATATACAAAATGCACATGCAATAAGGTAGATTTATATTGAAAGAGATATGCTAAATACATATAAAACAATGTAAATTTGCTTCAAAATATATATACCAATACACATAAAATTATTACTATAAATATATATATACAAAATACACATTAAATGAAGTAAATACATATAAGAAAATGTATACAAAGTACACATAAAATAATTAAATTTGTATTAAAATAAATATACAAAATACACATTCAATAAGGTAAATCTATATTGAAATAGATATGCAAAATAAACATAAAATAATGTAAATTTGTATCAAATCATATACGAATACACACAATAAAATAACGTAAATTTTTATGAAAATGTATATAAAAAATACACATAAAATAATTTAAATAAGTAGAAAAATATATATACAAAATACACATAAAATTATGTAAATTCTTATGAAAATAAATGAACAAAATTCCACTAGATGAATGTATATTTGTAGGAAAATATAAATACAAAAAACAAATAAAATAACTAAAATTTGTATAAAAATATATAAAAAATACATAAAAATAATTTAAATTTGTTTGAAAATAGATATGCAAAATACACATAAAATTAGGCAAATCTGTATTGAAATACATATACAAATTACACATAAAATATTGTAAATTTGTATGAAAATATATAAACAAATACAAATAAAATAGCGTAAATTTATATAAAATATATATACAAAATAAACATTAAATAATGTAAATGTGTATCAAAATATATATACAAAATATACATAGAATAATGTAAAATCGTATCAAAATAAATGAACAGAATATCAATAAAATAATGTAAATTTGTATGAAAATAAAGATGCAAAATACCCAAATAATAACGTATATTTTTACAAAAATACACATAAAATAATTAAATTTGTATTAAAATAAATATACAAAATACACATACAATATGGTAAATTTGTATTGAAATAGATATGCAAAATAAACATAAATAATGTAAATTTGTATCAAAATATATATACGAATACCCATAAAATAGAGTAAATTTCTATGAAAATATATATTCAAAACACAAATAAAATGATATAAATAAGTATAAGAATATACATATCAAATACACCTAAAATAATGTAAATTCGCATAAAAATAAATAAACAAAACTACGATAAAAGATGCAAGATACACATTAAATAATGTAAATATTTAAAAAAAATAATACAAAAAAAAATTGAATAATGTGAAATCGTATCAAAATAAATACACCGAATATTAATAAAATAATGTAAATTTGTACGAAAATAAAGATGCAAAATTCCCATCAAATAGCGCATTTCTTATAAAAATATATATACCAAAATACACATAAAATATTTAAATTTGTATTGAAATAAATATACAAAATGCACATACAATAAGGTAAATTTGTATTGAAAGAGATATGCAAAAATACATATAAAACAATGTAAATTTGTTTCAAAATATATATACGAATACACATAAAATAACGTAGATTTCTAAAAAAATATATATACAAAATACACATAAAATTAAGTAAATACGTATAAAAATAGATATACAAAATACACATAGAATAATGTAAAATTGTTTAAAAAAAAACAGAATATAAATAAAATAATGTAAATTTGTATGAAAATAAAAATGCAAAATACCCATAAAATAAAGCATAGTTTTATAAAAATACATATACAAAAATACACATAGCATAATTAAATTTGTATTAAAATTAATATACAAAATGCATATACAATAAAGTAAATTTGTATTGAAAAAATATGCAAAATACACATAAAACAGTGTAAATTTATTTGAAAATCTATATACGAATACTCATAAATCAACGTAGATTTCTATAGAAATATATATACAAAATACACATCAAATGATGTAAACATGAATAAAAAAAAATATATATATATATATATATATATATATATATATATATATATATATATATATATATATATATATATATATATATATATATATATATATATATATATATATATATATATATATATATATATATATATATATATATATAAAATACACATTAAATAATGTAAACTCTCGTCAAAGTAAATAAACAAAATATCAATAAAAGAATGTGTATTTGTATGAAAATAGATATACAATATACACATAAAATCACCTAAATTTGTATAAAAATAATACAAAAATACACAAAAATAATTTTAATTTGTATGAAAATAAATATACAAAATACACATAAAATTAGGTAAATTTGTATTGAAATACATTTACAAAATACACATAAAATAATGTAATTTTGAATGAAAATATATAAACAAATACACTTAAAATAACGCAAATTTGTATAAAATATATATAAAAAATACACATTAAATGATGTAAAAATGTATAAAAGAATATATACAAAACACAAATAGAATAATATAAAATGGTATCAAAATAAATACACAGAATATTAATAAAATAATGTAAATTTGTATGAAAATTAAGATGCAAAATTCCCATAAAATAACGCATTTTTTCTAAAAATATTTATACCAAGACACACATAAAATATTTGAATTTGTATTAAAATAAATATACAAAATGCACATACAATAAGGTAAATTTGTATTGAAATAGATATGCAAAATACATATAAAACCATGTAAATTTTTTTAAAAATATATATACGAATACACATAAAATAACGTAGATTTCTATGAAAATAAATATACAAAATACACATAAAATGAAGCAAATACGTATAAAAAAAAGGTATACAAAGTACACATAAAATAATGTAAACTTGTATCAAAATAAATAAACAAAATACTAATAAAAGAAAGTGTATTGTATATATATAAATTTACAAAATACAAATAAAATAACGTAAATTTATATAAAACTATATGCAAAAATACACAAAAGTAATTAAATTTGTGTGAAAATAGATATACAAAATACATGTGTATTTTGTATATTTATTTTCATACAAATTGAAATTATTTTTGTTTATTTTTTTATATATTTTCATACAAATTTTCGTTATTTAATGTGTATTTTGTATATTTATTTTTTCTACAAATATACGTTCTTTTATCTGAATTTTGTTTATTGAATTTGTAACGAATTTACCTTATTTTGTATATCTATTTTCATACAAATTAAAATACTTCTGTGTGTTTTTGTATATAGTTTTATATAAATTTACGTTATTTTATGTGTATTTTGTATATTTATTTTGATACGAAATTTACATTATTTTATGTGTATTTTGTATACATTTTTTTATACGTATTTACTTCATTTTCTGTGTATTTTGTATATATATTTTTATAGAAATCTACGTTATTTTATGTGTATTCGTATATATATTTTGAAACAAATTTACATTATTTTATTTATTTATTTATTTCAATACAAATTTACCTTATTGAATGTGTTTTTTGTATATTTATTTTAATACAAATTTAATTTTTTTATGTGTATTTTGGTATATATATTTTTATAAATAAAAAAAATGCGTTATTTTATGGGTATTTTTATTAAATATTTTGATACAAATCTACATTATTTTATGTATTTTGTATATACATTTCAATTCAAATTTAGCTTATTTTATCTGTATTTTGTATATCTATTTTCATACGAATTTAATTACTTCTGTGTATTTTTGTATATAGTTTCATACAAATTTACGTTATTTTATGTGTATTTTGTATATTTATATTTATACAAATACACATTCTTTTATTGGTATTTAGTTTATTTATTTTGATACGAATTTACATTATTTTATGTGTATTTTGTATACTTTTTCTATACGTATTTACTTCATTTTATGTGTATTTTGTATATATATTTTTATACAAATCTACGTTATTTTATGTGTATTCGTATATATATTTTGAAACAAATTTACATTGTTTTATATGTATTTTGCATATCTATTTCAATACAGATTTACCTTATTGTATGTGTATTTTGTATATTTATTTTAATACAAATTAATTTTTTCATGTGTATTTTGGTATATATATTTTTATAGAAAATGCGTTATTTAATCGGTATTTTGCATCTTTATTTTCATACAAATTTACAGTGTTTTATTAATATTCTGTGTATTTATTTTGATACGATTTTACATTATTCTATTTGTGTTTTGTATATATTTTTTTTATACATATTTACATTATTTAATGTGTATTTTGTATATTTTAAAACAAATTTACGTTATTTTATGCGCACCTGTTAAAATATTTTGATACAAATTTACATTATTTTATGTATTTTGTATATATATTTCAATACAAATTTAGTTTATTTTATGAATATTTTGTATATCTATTTTCATTTGAATCAAAATAAATAAACAAAATAGCAATAAAATAATGTAAATTCGTATGAGAAAACATATACAAATGCACATAAAATAAAGTAAATTTGCAAATTTGTATTGAAATAGATATGCAAAATACATATAAAACAATGTAAATTTGTTTCAAAATATATATACAAATACACATAAAATAACGTAGATTTCAATAAAAATATATACAAAATACACATAAAATGAAGTAAATACGTATAAAAAATGAATACAAAATACACATAAAAATCGTATCAAAATAAATAAACAAAATACCAGTACAAGAATGTGTATTTGTATAAATATAAATATACAAAATACACAAAAAATATCGTAAATTTGTATAAAACTATATACAAAAATACACAGAAGTAATTAAATTTCTATGAAAATATATATACAAAATATAGCTAAAATAAGCTAAATTTGAATTGAAATGTACATACAAAATACATAAAATAATGTAAATCTGTATCAAAATATTTATACAAATACATATAATAACGTAGATTTGTTTAAAAATATATAAACAAAATACACATTAAGTAATGTAAATACGTATAATAAATATGTACAAAATACACATATAATCATGTAACTCGTATGAAAATAAATAAACAAAAAAGTTTATACAAAAAACAAATAGAATAATGTGACATCGTATCAAAATAAATACACCGAATATTAATAAAATAATGTAAATTTGTTTGAAAATAAAGATGCAAAATTCCCATAAAATAGCGCATTTCTTATAAAAATATATACCAAAATACACATAAAATATTTAAATTTGCATTGAAATAAATATACAAAATGCACATACAATAAGGTAAATTTGTATTGAAAGATATGCAAAATACATATAAAACAATGTAAATTTGTTTCAAAAAATATATACGAATTCAAATAAAAAAACGTAGATTTCTATAAAAATATATATACTAAATACACATAAAATTAAGTAAATACATATAAAAAAATGTATACAAAATACATATAAAATAATGTAATTTCGAATTAAAATAAATGAAAATTTGAATGAAAATATAAAAACAAATACACTTAAAATAACGTAAATTTGTATAAAATATATAAGCAAGATACACATTAAATAATGTAAATGTGTATAAAAAATTATATACAAAAAACAAATAGAATAATGTAAAATCGTATCAAAATAAAAACTCAGAATATCAATAAAATAATGTAAATTTGTATGAAAATAAAGATGCAAAATTCCCAAAAATTATCGCATTTTTTATAAAAATATATATACCAAAATACACATAAAATATTTAAATTTTATTGAAATAAATATACAAAATGCATATACAGTAAGGTAAATTTGTATTAAAAGAGATATTCAAAAATACATATAAAACAATGTAAATTTGTTTCAAAATATATATACGAATACACATAAAATAAAGTAGATTTCTATAGAAATATATATACAAAATACATATGAAATTATGTAAATACGTATAAAAATATATATACAAAATACATATCAAATAATGTAAATTCGTGTCAAAATAAATAAACAAAATATCATGAAAAGAATGTGTATTTGTAGAAAATAGATAATAGATAATAAATTTGTATAAAATATATATGCAAGATACTCATTAAATAATGTAAATATGTATAAAAAGTATATACAAAAAACAAATAGAATAATGTAAATTCGTATCAAAATAAATACACCGAATATTAATAAAATAATGTAAATTTGTATGAAAATAAAGATGCAAAATTCCCATAAAATAGCGCATTTCTTATAAAAATATATATACCAAAATACACATAAAATATTTAAATTTGTATTGAAATAAATATACAAAATGCACATACAATAAGGTAAATTTGTATTGAAAGAGATATGCAAAAATACATATAAAACAATGTAAATTTGTTTCAAAATATATATACGAATACAAATAAAAAAACGTAGATTTCTATAAAAATATATATACAAAATACACATAAAATTAAGTAAATACGTATAAAAAATGTGTATTTGTAAAAATATAAATATACAAAATACACATAAAATATCGTAAATTTGTATAAAACTGTATACAAAAATACACAGAAGTAATTAAATTTGTATGAAAATATATATACAAAATACAGCTAAAATAAGCTAAATTTGAATTGAAATGTACATACAAAATACATAAAATAATGTTAATCTGTATCAAAATATTTATACAAATACATATAATAACGTAGATTTGTTTAAAAATATATGAACAAAATACAGATTAAGTAATGTAAATACGTATAAAAAATATGTACAAAATACACCTATAATCATGTAATTCTTATCAAAATAAATAAACAAAATAGCAATAAAATAATGTAAATTTGTATGAGAAAACATATACAAATAACGCAAATTTCTATAAAAATATGTACAAAATGCTCATAAAATAAAGTAAATTTGCAAAAAAATATATATACAAAACACACACTAAATAATGTAAATGCGTACATAAAATAACCTAAATTTGTATAAAACTATATACAAAAATACACAAAAATAATTTAAATTTGTTTGAAAAGAAATATACAAAATACACATAAAATTAGGTAAATTTGTATTTAAATACATATACAAAATACACATCAAATAATGTAAATTTGAATGAAAATATATAAACAAATACACTTAAAATAACGTAAATTTGTATAAAATATATATGCAAGATACACATTAAATAATGTAAATGTGTATAAAAAAATATATACAAAAACAAATAGAATAATGTAAAATCGTATCAAAATAAATACAGAATATCAATAAAATAATGTAAATTTGTATGAAAATAAGATACAAAATTCCCAAAATTATCGCATTTTTTATAAAAATATTTACCAAAATACACATAAAATATTTAAATTTGTATTGAAATAAATATACAAAATGCATATACAGTAAGGTAAATTTGTATTGAAAGAGATATTCAAAAATACATATAAAACAATGTAAATTTGTTTCAAAATATATATACGAATACACATAAAATATAGTAGATTTCTATAGAAATATATATACAAAATACATATGAAATTATGTAAATACGTATAAAAATATATATACAAAATACATATCAAATAATGTAAATTCGTGTCAAAATAAATAAACAAAATATCATGAAAAGAATGTGTATTTGTATGAAAATAGATAATAGATAATAAATTTGTATAAAATATATATGCAAGATACACATTAAATAATGTAAATATGTATAAAAAAGTATATACCAAAAACAAATAGAATAATGTAACATCGTATCAAAATAAATACACCGAAAATTAAAAAAATAATGTAAATTTGTATGAAAATAAAGATGCAAAATTCCCATAAAATAGCGCATTTCTTATAAAAATATATATACCAAAATACACATAAAATATTTAAATTTGCATTGAAATAAATATACAAAATGCACATACAATAAGGTAAATTTGTATTGAAAGAGATATGCAAAAATACATATAAAACAATGTAAATTTGTTTCAAAATATATATACGAATACAAATAAAAAACGTAGATTTTTATAAAAATATATACAAAATACACATAAAATTAATTAAATACGTATAAAAAAATGTATACAATATACACATAAAATAATGTAATTTCGATTTAAAATAAATAAACAAAATACCAATAAAAGAATGTGTATTTGGATAAATATAAATATACAAAATACATATACAAAATAAACATAAAATAAGGTAGATTTGTAAAAAAATATATGTACAAAATACACATAAAATAATGTAAATTTATATGAAATATATATACAAATACACATAAAATACCATGAATTTGTATAAAAATATATATTCAAAATAAATATTTAATAATGTACAAGCGTATAAATATATATATACAAAGTACATATAAAATAATGTAAATTCGTATCAATATAAATCAACAAAACACCAATAAAATAATATATATTTGAATGAAAATAAATTTACAAAATACACATAACATAACTGAAATTTGTATTAAAATATATACAAAAATACATAGAAATAATTTGAGTTTGTATGAAAATAGATATACAAAATCTGATAATCTGATTTTATATTATTTTTATAAAATCTGAATTTTGTTTATTGAATTTGAAACGAATTTACCTTATTTTGTATATCTATTTTCATACAAATTAAAATACTTTTGTGCATTTTTGTATATAGTTTTATATAAATTTACGTTATTTTATGTGTATTTTGTATATTTATATTTATACAAATACACATTCTTTTATTGGTATTTTGTATATTTATTTTAATGCGTATTTACATTATTTTATGTGTATTTTGTATACACATATGTGTATTTTGTATACAAAATACACATTTTATGTGTATTTTGTATATATATTTTTATAGAAATCGACGTTATTTTATGTGTATTCGTATATATATTTTGAAACAAATTTACATTGTTTTATATGTATTTTGCATATCTATTTCAATACAAATTTACCTTATTGTATGTGTTTTTTAAATATTTATTTTAATACAAATTTAATTTTTTTATGTGTATTTTGGTATATATGGAGAGGTAAATTTGTATTGAAAGATATATTCAAAAATACACATAAAACAATGTAAATTTGTTTCAAAATATATATATGAATACACATAAAATAACGTAGATTTCAATAAAAATATATACAAAATACACATAAAATGAAGTAAATACGTATAAAAAAATGAATACAAAATACACATAAAAATCGTATCAAAATAAATAAACAAAATACCAGTAAAAGAATGTGTATTTGTATAAATATAAATATACAAAATACACAAAAAATATCGTAAATTTGTATAAAACTATATACAAAAATACACAGAAGTAATTAAATTTGTATGAAAATATATATACAAAATATAGCTAAAATAAGCTAAATTTGAATTGAAATGTACTTACAAAATACATAAAATAATGTAAATCTGTATCAAAATATTTATACAAATACATATAATAACGTAGATTTGTTTAAAAATATATAAACAAAATACACATTAAGTAATGTAAATACGTATAAAAAATATGTACAAAATACACATATAATCATGTAACTCGTATCAAAATAAATAAACAAAATAGCAATAAAATAATGTAAATTTGTATGAGAAAACATATACAAATAACGCAAATTTCTATAAAAATATATGTACAAAAATGCACATAAAATAAAGTAAATTTGCATAAATATATATATACAAAACACACACTAAATAATGTAAATGCGTACATAAAATAACCTAAATTTGTATAAAACTATATACAAAAATACACAAATAATTTAAATTCGTTTGAAAAGAAATATACAAAATACACATAAAATTAGGTAAATTTGTATTGAAATACATATACAAAATACACATCAAATAATGTAAATTTGAATGAAAATATATAAACAAATACACTTAAAATAACGTAAATTTTTATAAAATATATATGCAAGATACACATTAAATAATGTAAATGTGGATAAAAAAATATATACAAAAAAGAAATAGAATAATGTAAATCGTATCAAAATAAATACACAGAATATCAATAAAATAATGTAAATTTGTATGAAAATAAAGATGCAAAATTCCCAAAAATTAGCGCACTTTTTAAAAATATATTTACCAAAATACACATAAAATATTTAAATTTGTATTGAAATAAATATACAAAATGCATATACAGTAAGGTAAATTTGTATTGAAAGAGATATTCAAAAATACATATAAAACAATGTAAATCTGTTTCAAAATATATATACGAATACACATAAAATAAAGTAGATTTCTATAGAAATATATATACAAAATACATATGAAATTATGTAAATACGTATAAAAATATATATACAAAATACATATCAAATAATGTAAATTCGTGTCAAAATAAATAAACAAAATATCATGAAAAGAATGTGTATTTGTATGAAAATAGATAATAGATAATGAATTTGTATAAAATATATATGCAAGATACACATTAAATAATGTAAATATGTATAAAAAAGTGTATACAAAAAACAAATAGAATAATGTAAATTCGTATCAAAATAAATACACCGAATATTAATAAAATAATGTAAATTTGTATGAAAATAAAGATGCAAAATTCCCATAAAATAGCGCATTTCTTATAAAAATATATATACCAAAATACACATAAAATATTTAAATTTGTATTGAAATAAATATACAAAATGCACATACAATAAGGTAAATTTGTATTGAAAGAGATATGCAAAAATACATATAAAACAATGTAAATTTGTTTCAAAATATATATACAAATTCAAATAAAAAACCGTAGATTTCTATAAAAATATATATACAAAATACACATAAAATTAAGTAAATACGTTTAAAAAAAATGTATACAAAATACTCATAAAATAATGTTATTTCGCATTAAAATAAATGTTAATTTGAATGAAAATATAAAATCAAATACACTTAAAATAACGTAAATTTGTATAAAATATATATGCAGGATACACATTAAATAATGTAAATGTGTATAAAAAAATATATACAAAAAACAAATAGAATAATGTAAAATCGTATCAAAATAAATACACAGAATATCAATAAAATAATGTAAATTTGTATGAAAATAAAGATGCAAAATTCCCAAAAATTATCGCATTTTTTATAAAAATAAATATACAAAATACACATAAAATATTTAAATTTGTATTGAAATAAATATACAAAATGCATATACAGTAAGGTAAATTTGTATTAAAAGAGATATTCAAAAATACATATAAAACAATGTAAATTTGTTTCAAAATATATATACGAATACATATAAAATAAAGTAGATTTCTATAGAAATATATATACAAAATACATATGAAATTATGTAAATACGTATAAAAATATATATACAAAATACATATCAAATAATGTAAATTCGTGTCAAAATAAATAAACAAAATATCATGAAAAGAATGTGTATTTGTATAAAAATAGATAATAGATAATAAATTTGTATAAAATATATATGCAAGATACTCATTAAATAATGTAAATATGTATAAAAAAGTGTATACAAAAAAC